>NW_015385472.1:0-69906 GCF_001447935.2 Debaryomyces fabryi
TACAGTCTAGTAGAATAAGATATCTGGGAACATATTTGAGCAAAATTTTGAATAAAAAAGACCGAATACAAGAGGCATCTCCATTCAAAACTTTAAATTCAAACTCTTCTTGAAGAAAGGCTTGAATTGTAGCTGGTTTCTTCACCTTATCTCTCTATCTATACACACATCCTAATATTGACACAATATACTAATTGTGATACATCTTACGTCTAGTCTATGGATAGCCTAAGTAGTGCAATCACGTAATGAGCCCTCTCCCGTTCCTTGTATCTGTCCTTTCAATACTAGTTATCAGCTATATGCTGACTTGAAACTGTATCCTTTATTGAAATGAAAAAGAA
This sequence comes from Debaryomyces fabryi, assembly GCF_001447935.2. Taxonomy (NCBI): domain Eukaryota; kingdom Fungi; phylum Ascomycota; class Pichiomycetes; order Serinales; family Debaryomycetaceae; genus Debaryomyces; species Debaryomyces fabryi. The sequence continues at coordinate 345 of NW_015385472.1, forward strand.
AAAAATAGTTATTACATATATAAGATTGAATTCTATTATAAATATCAATATTATATATTATATAATTAATCATTAACTAAAAACAACAGAAAATACATTAAAGTGATGAACTGGGTGAAGCTTTTTTTTAACTTTTCCTCAGAATTAGATAACAATTTATGTTTTAATAACGGTAAACAAAAAGTTGATCATTTTCGTAAAAACTAAAAGCAGTAGTATATAGTGAAAATTAAAATATAACGCTGAATACTCGATTGAAGTATCATTAGAAATATAATGATTGCAAAAATCAATATTCTCTCTTCATTCTGTGACAATTTCCACAAATAATTTGGGAAATTTTTTGCATCGCAGTTCTACGGCTTAAAGCAAAGGATATTAATAATTAAGCTACCGTATCAAGTTGAATACCTACTTTGACTAAACCAGCCGAATAACCATAACTTCCTGATTCGCGTGCAATCAAATACTCAGCAAAAGTTCCTGTGTCGATATGTTCTGGTATATAATTCCCAATTTGGTAACAGCCGATATGTTCTTATCAACTCTCATCAAGACTATTACGTTTCTTATCTTCGAGAGACATTCCCTTAGAGTTACCCCTGATAAATTATAGTATCATGATCTATTGCTTTTGTCTATTGATATTTTCTGATATGTAATTCCCGATCTGGCAACGTCCGTCTTGTTCTTATCTTATCGGCTCTCATTGAGCTATTATTTTACATTATATTATAAAAAGTTAATATTATATGTCTAGGAGACTTGAGCATTTCGAGTATTTTTTTAATTAAAATTACAATCTTACTTCATTATAATGTTAACAGATGAAATACTTAACGAAAATCATCACCTTGATATTCCTCAATCAACAATTGAGCTAGAGATTGCGGCATTAGTTTCTGATCTCGAGAAAAAAATTGGTTTCAAGAAGGATCAACCATTTGATCCTGATATTCATTTAATATTCAGTGATGAAGCTTTCTTAAAAACTGAAAAGCACACTTTAACAGAACTAGGAATCAACAAAACTCATTGTCCTCACATTACAGATTTGGCAGGTACTCAGCCTTTCCCTCTTTTCTCAGAAGAAGCAATTGATATTATGAAATGGGAAATATTCCATGACCCTGAATTTCTAAAGGAATTTGGAAGGGTGAGTGTATTTGGTAAAGATATTAGTCGCCTTGATTTTCAAATTTCTGGATTTGCTCATAAAACCAGGTTTATTCGAGAAGCTTGGAGACATCCTAAGACAATGGAGATTATGCACAAAATCGCAGGAATAAAATTGAAAATTCCTCATGTGTTCTCCGAGGGTCTGGTAAATGCTTCACTAGTGCATATCAATGACAGAGACAAGAAGGTGGATAGTAAGGAAGAGTTGATCGAATTGAAAAGGCAACAAGATAACTCCAGCTCCGAAATACCAAGCACCCTTTATTGGCACTATGATAGCCCACCATTTGTTTTAGTACTAATGCTATCTGCACCAGAATGTATGGTTGGAGGTGAAACGGCAATTAAAACTGGCAATGAATCTATTTTCAGGATTCCGAATCCTAAAGTAGGTTATGCTACATTTCTACAAGGAAGAGTAGTTAAACACATTGCCACAAAACCTCTCAACAGTTGCGACAGAATTTCATATGTGGTTAGTTTCATCCCTGAAGATATCAACGTACCTGATACAACAGTCTGCACTTCAGAAAAGCCATCCGCCGCACCCACATACACCAATGACAAATTCTATCCCAATTGGGTTAACTATAGATTTGAAAGACTTGAAAAGCGCATGCAAAAGTTTAGAGAAAGTGTAATGAATAATTATGAGAACAACAAGAAATTTGATCAAATGCGAACAATTGAGTTCTGTAAAGATATAGAACAGTACTTGAAGGGAACGTGGAAAGAATTTGAAATAGTTAATGATGACGTATTTCCCCCAAAATTGTTTTCAATTCCTTATGCAAATTTGTAATTTCATCTATTTACGTACCTAGTGTATTTATAATTTACAATCCAACAAGATAAATAAGTAGATCTGGCACCATACATCTTGTAAGACATTTAGAGTAAATAAGTACTTATTATTGTTTTCATATAAACGTTTCATATAAATGTCTCTACACCTCTCAACATTAGCATTAATTAGCATTATTTTTTTATTACTATTGGACGGTGTGCTCTACAAATAAATAGAAGCTAGCATGAATAGATTCTATGAAATATTAAATTAATCCTTAAGATCATGGAAATTCTCGATTTTCTGAACGAGTCAATAATTATTTAATGTAATTTTATCATCAGTTCATTTCAGGTCATATATCTTATCATAGCATTTATTCCTGTGTATTTAGTAGTATTGGATAATTTCTATGTAGTTGATTAGGATACAAACACAAAAAGATATCATGGAATGCAAGATAAGAAATTGACAGATAAAATTGTCTCAGGGCACCTACCTTGATGCGGTTATTTCCTGAATCAGCAGTGTCTTTCATAGATAATTATAATCTCCTAGTTACATCTTAGCATATAAGCATCCAAAAAATCTTTATAACACATGGTTTTCTTTGTTTTTTTGTTAATAATTAGTAACCATTCCTTTAATGAGTGTTCTAATAAAACTTGGAGCAGTAGTTTGCATTTTTTGCATTATAATTAAAGAGGTTTATGCAAGGTTTCAAGCAAAGAAGACCGCAAGCGCGGTTAATAGAAGTACTGATGAATGGATATTTGCTAACAGAATACCAGCCGTTTTCTCTAGTTTCAAGTGGAGAGATGCTTCTCCAATTAAGTATAGACCATTCGTCGGTACAGGAGAATACAAAATGACAATGAAAATAAAAAACCTTTCCAAAACACCTGAAGAATGGCTCTTGATAGAAGACACTTACTTAAATAGGACAGACAATAAAGCAAAGATAGTTGAGGAATATTTCGAAGATGTTATTTACGTCAATCATCAAGATAACAAAACTGTGTTTGCTTTAAGAGAGTACTATGATTTTTGTTTAAGATTTTTACAAGAAAGATACCCGCAGTATTTTAAGGTTGTCGTTTTAGATAAGAATAAGTTCTTGCATAATATAATTAGGGATGAAAAATTACCCTTAGATTCAAGACTCGTTGAACCTCAAGAATTGTGCAAGATCCTTTCTAGAACATTAGAAGAAGACTTTTTAATCTTACTAAAGGACAACCCCACAAACCCCGACGAAGAATACAAGTTGAAATGTTCTTCGTGGTGTTTTCCTTCGGGGTTTAGTCCAAAAGACAAGTTCGAACAATCCTTAAGTGCTATACATTACCCTGTTCCGGATTATGCTTCGAAGTTGAAGTTGTCTATGAATAAGTTCTTCGAAAGGGTTTGCCCTAAGGACTTATGGATGCGTACTAATTGGCTCATTCAGTTACATCCTAATCTTATGAGTATTAATACTAACCACGCTTCAAAAGACGAAGTAGTAAAATCTATTGATATCGGCGAACTTGATTTTGATAATTGTTTTTTAAGATGTGAAAGACAGGTCATTACATGCTTACCAATTCTGAATGCTAAGGTAATGACAATTAGGACATACACTACACCATTACTGCAAATTAAAGCCGAAGGATTGGGTAACGAACTTATCCAAGCAATTGATGGTTTAAATGGCGATTTCGCCCATTACAAAAATAAGGGTGCGTGGGGTCAAGCTGTTAAACAATACATGGGAGAATAAGTGTTATATTTAAGTAGCAGATAGTAATCCTTAGCTAGTAATATCATACAATTAATAGATAAGACCTTGAGTTAAAGTTTACATTTAATTATGTGGAAAATTCTAAGCCTCTGATGGCCCTCAACTTAAATTTTAGGATTAAGCAGAAAGCTGAAACAACTTTTGAGAGATATTGAGCTCGAACACAGCTCCCTACAACGGATCAACTTTTGCAGGGCATGTTTGAGAGTGTATTAACTAAATAGAAGAAAAATAATAGCTGAAACTATTAAACAAAGGTTTCTTCTTGAAGCCAGTGTCTTTTGCTGTAACAAGAATTAAATCATTATATTTTCCCAAATATTCTATAACCACAATGCGGAACTAAGAACTATTACCGCATTTCATTCCTTTCTAAATGTAGCTTTTGCAATTTTGGTAAAAAGCGACCATCAATAAGGTTCCGTTATCTATTACTTCATGCATATGGATCTGCATATAGAGATCAATTGCGATTACGATTTTGTATCTGTTTCAACGTTTCAGGTAAATACCGATACAATCACTAGCGCTCTGAATTGAATAGTAAAAACCCGATAATGGATGTTATCATCCAGAGATAGTTATCAAGATATATTATTATTTAATGTCAGAGCTTATATATAAGGCGAATAGATATTTGTAATTTTAGAATCCAATTAATTACAAATCAAACAATTATTTATTTACATTCTACGTACTAAATTATGACTATTGAACCATCTTCTTACTTATTTTCCTCCAAAATTGCTTCCCTTCTGCCAATGGTTGTAGGTGGTAAAGGAAATTATCTCACGATTGAGGACCCTATTACTCGTGAAAGACGTCAAATTTTTGATGCTTTAGGTGGTGCGGCTGTTACTGCTTTAGGACACGGTGACGAGGACATTATCAATGAAATGGCAGAAGCTGCAAAAGAATGTACTTATTCTTTTCCTGCTTCCATGACTAACTATCATGCAGAACAATTAGCTAAATTTTACATCAACACTTCTCCGGAAGGTGTTTTTGCAAGTGCCTTGTTCACCGGTTCAGGTTCTGAAGCAAATGAAAATGCAATGAAAATTATAAGACAATATTACTTGGAAAAAGGTGAACCAGAAAGGACTGTTTTCATCAGTCGTAAACAATCGTATCATGGTTATACCCTCGGTGCATTATCCTTAGGTGAATCATCAAGGAAAGACCAGTTTAGAGAAATCACTTTACCAGCTACGCAAACACCAAAGGTATCACCATGTTATCCATACCGCCATCAATCAGCAGATGAAAGTCTTGAACAGTACACTGAAAGATTATTGAATGAAATAGAAGAAACTTTCGTTGCTGTTGGTCCTGGTAAAGTAGCTTCATTCGTATGTGAAACGCTCACGGGCTCCACATTTGGGACTTGTCCAGCTACTCCTGGGTACTTGCAAGGCGTAAGACGTATTTGTGACAAGTATGGAATTATTATGTGGCTCGACGAGGTTATGTGTGGTACTGGAAGATCTTCTTCAACGGGAGGTTTAAACTGTTGGGAATCATACGAAGGTTTCATGGGACCTGATATTCAAACCATTGGTAAAACTTTAGGATCTGGATATGTTACCATTGCAGGGATTCTAGTTTCCCCTAAGATAAAGAAAGCATATATGGAAGGGTCGGGATATATCGCTGGTGCTCAAACTTATCATCAACATTCATTTAATTGTCGTGTTGCTCTTGCTGTTCAGAAGAAGATACATGCTTTAGGATTACGTCAAAATTCTTTTGAGAAAGGACAGCTTTTAGGAAAATTGTTACGAGAGAATGGCTTGGAATCCACTAAATATAAAATAATTGGTGACGTCAGGGGGTTGGGTGGATTTTGGTCTTTAGAAATTGTTAAAAATAAAGAATCAAAAGAACCTTTCCCAGCAGAGTTAAAAGTAGGTATGAAGATTGCTGCCAAATGTTTGTCAAACGGTATGACTGCAAATGGAATGGATGGGACTATTGATGGTAAGTCCGGTGACCATATTTCTCTTGCTCCTACTTTTATCACTACAGAAGAAGAAATCAAGTTCATAGCGCAAACTCTTTTAAAGAGTGTCCATGAAGTTGAAGAAGATTTAATTGCCTGTGGCGCTTTGTGATTATATGTCCTTGTGAGTATATGACCTTAATATACTATTTTTAAGCTTATTATAGGTTTGAAATTTAGTGAAATTAGATATCTAACGCAGACTCAAATTTTCGGGAACTGACAGTAAAACTGTAGAAAACATCTATATATATAATTAATAGTGGTTATAAATTGAAGTATAGGAATTCATTGTATTCTTATATATATATATAAAGGCTGTGATAGTAATTTCATTACATATGAAATTGTAGGTAACATAAAATGGTTCAACTTGGTCAAGTAAAGAATTCTCTTTCTCGAATTATTGCAGGATCGTTGTAAAAGTTAATGAAACAAGGTAAAGGGAAAATAAAATTAGGCACAGCATCAATAATAACGTTTGCTGAATCTGGGGAAAAGCCTCTTGTCGCAAACATGTGTAAAGTTTAGTGACTTGAAAAGTATGACATATCCTATGGAATCCAATTCATCTCAAAATGGAACTTAGAATTAGTTATTAGGCTAGTCGTCATGCTAAGTCCTATGCTGATAAGATCTTTCTATTTTTCTTTTTAATATTTTAATTAGCACAATAATTTCTTACGATATATTCTATATTTAAAATTCAAGCAAATTGTATACAAAAATAAATTTACGATTAATCTTCCTTATATACATTAGCGGTGTACTGGGGATCAACAAATCTTTTGGTACCATATTTTTCTGTCAAAAGATCCAACTTATTTCCATCCTCGTCTTCGAGAACTACTAGGCCCTCAAAATTCATTTTAATTCTTGACCCCGTTACCGACTTAGGCAAAATAACTGTTCTTCTCCACACACCCCATGACAATAAAATTTGGGCAGAGGTAACTTTATACTTTTCAGCCATTTCAACAATTTCTTTTAAGTGAAATAATGGGGAGTTAGTTGAGCCTAATGGACTAAATGCTTCCACAACAATATCCAAAGAACTGCAAAATTTGAGTAATTCATGTTGCGGCAATAATGGGTGTATCTCGTTTTGGACTACATCAGGAATATACTTAGTAGCTGGATCATTAAGTAAAATCTTTAAATTTTTTAACGTAAAGTTACAAACCCCCAATGCTTTGATTTTTCCGTTAGCAAGAAATTCCTGACATAGATGATAGGTTTTGACGAACGTCCATTCCTTGAGCACCTCGTATGTACCATCTGCATTCCGGGGCCTATCAACTCCATAATCTGGATTCAAAGCCACAGGGTGATGCATGAGGTAGAGATCGATATAATCAACCCCCAAATTCCTCAAGCTCTTTTCTAGCCCAGCTCTTGGATTCGTATGGAAGGTATTCCACAACTTCGTTGTGAGAAAAATTTCCTCTCTTGGAATTAAGCTATCTTTAATAGCTCTTCCTACAGCTTCTTCATTCTTATAAATGTATGCAGTATCAATATGCCTGTAACCACTTTCAATAGCTAAGAGCACCGAGTTATAAGTATCCTCATCACTAGCTTGCCAAGTTCCAAATCCAATTTGTGGGATTGCCCTGTTGTTCTTTAATATGAAGTTAACGGGCTTGTAATAGTTTGTCATATTGATAATTTTATTGATAATGCAACATCGACTAGACAAAGTCGATTCGAATGGGTTTTTATACATCTAAACTTATGGATGACATTTCAAAATGATCGGGTATTGCCACTTATCAAGTTATCAAATCTTTGTTACTGCGACGGTAAGCTTGGTATGAGCTTATCGCTATCTTGAATACTTAGACTTATAAGTATTTAATTCTCTATATTCCATACTTACATATATACCGGAATAATGTTACCATTTAACAAACTTATATCAGGAGGGGGAACCTATCAATCGTTTTAGGTAATTCCCGAAAGGTGTAGAGGCGCCTATTGATGGCAGGTTAACAATTTAGATTCTAAACATTAATTACAGTCGCAAAGAATATATAGTTAACTAAGACAGATATGAAAAGTTTTCCATGACATTTTGTAAAATCAAGTACTCAATATCTGTTTTTTGAAGGCTTAAGCCGTTCACTTTATGTGGAGACATTGTAATAATTTTATATCTTTTAATTATTTTCGCTATTTTATGTTGAGACTGAATATTCTAGCTATTGCACATTTTAGCTAGGATCGAGACGGTGTTCCTACGTATACTTTACAATGTTTAATTAAAACACTATTACCCAGACCGTTGAAAGTACTTCTAAATATTTTGAATCTCAAAGTAGAAATATAATTCGAATATTCTAATATTCTTTCTAAGATAGCTAAATGAACTAGAATCATATAAATACTATGGAACAATAGAAGACAGTTAGTTCAATATTTTAAGATAGTAATTAAGAATTATGTTTCTATACGCTTCATCCAATTTCGCGACCTTCGAGTTCTAATTCCACTGATAAGGTGTGCGGCTCTTATCAAATCTGCTTCGAATCAAGAATCTTTTTAGGAGTAAAGGAGTGTATTATTAGTCTTCAGTTTGGTAGTTAAATAAGACTTGAGTTATTCAATAATGAACTTAAACCCTACCGATAGAAATAATTTCTTTCAGCGTAAGGTAAAGACAGAGAACTTTTATGGTAAATTAGCAAGAACGAAAGTTGTTTGTTTAAATTGCAGAAAACGAAGGTATGTATTATTTTTAGTCAGTTATAAAAGAGATGGTAACTAATTCTATGTAGAAAAAAGTGCAATGGAATTTACCCGGTATGCGGTGGTTGTAAAGCAAGAAAGGACTGTTGTAAGTGGGAAAATTATACAGGCAGAAAGGTTGAAAAACATGTTACTAATAGTATTACGAACGTAACTGATTCAGATGTAGGTGATCCTATATTGACAAGCAAAAGGTCCATATTTGAAGATAAAGAATTAATCTCTCTTCATGATACAAAAGAAATGCATACATTTAGTTATCGAGATGATTTTGACCTTTTTGAATCTGCTGAAGATCCATGTGGCCTTTCAGTCAAAAAGACTGATGAATTTACTTTGAAAATACCTCCTATATATATGCAAACACCAATCCAAACCTTTTTAGACGAAGATGCTTCTATTTACTTTGAATATTTTTGTTTTAAGGTGTCAAAAATTGTAACGGTTGGACCTGACCAATGCAATCATTTAGTGAAAACGTACATTCCATTAGCAACTTCATTTGAACCTATCCGGTATGCATTAGCGTCATGGGGTAGTGTTTTCTTAGATTCCGATTCAAATTTCTATAAGAAGTATATGAAAATCGCTACTAAAAAGGTATTAGGTCTTTACAATTCCTCACGGAGAGTGGAAAAGGAAACATTTTATTTGTTATTATGTTTTTTCTTAATTGTCATGTCTATAGAAATTAATGCAGGTGATACATTCTATTGGAGACGATTTTTTATTCTCTCTCAGGATTTGATTGAAGAATATGGAGGGGTGGAAAAAGTGGCACTTGATTTTCAATTTTCTAATGAAATTAAATGGATCATTTCGAACATACAATACCATGATGCTTTGTCCAGTGATTCTACGATCCATAGAAACAAATTTATATGTGATTATAAAAAGATAATGCTGCATTCAAGATTTTTTGGAGGCAGCAACTACGGCATGGATCCTTTTCAAGGTTGTATACAACCTATTTATTCAATTCTAGGAGAAATTAATAATGAAGCAATAAAGTTAGAAGATCAGAAGAAGTATATTGAAACTTTAAAGTCGCAGCTGGTGGGAATCAAAGAGATAATGATATTCAAGAAAGACTACTGCGATACTTCAACTAAGGTGTCAGAGTCTCTTATGTTAAAGCTTAATAAATGCCGACCATTAGAAACACATATTGCAGTCTTAGCAGGAGATGTCAAAGATTTGAGATTGCATACAGATTTTTTTGAGCTTCAGAGACTTAGCTGCATTTTATATGTATTGATGAGGATTAAGAAGATAAAACCACGCGCACCAATATCTCAAGGTTATTTGATAAGAGCACTAGAAAAGATGGAGTCAGTCTGTGATAGTCGATTGGCAACATGTATGGGATTTCCTATGTTGATTTGTGGTATGACTTGCTGCGAAGAAGAGGAAAGAATTATTATGAGGAAAAATATGAGTACAATTCTCAGGAACTGTCCTAATGGCACCTTTAAAATTATTGTTTCCCTAGTTGAGGAAACATGGAAGATGGACCCTGAGGGTGAAACTTTCCCTAACTGGGGTGACCTTGCACACCAGAAAGGTTGGCATATCTGTATAAGCTAAATTTAGAGCTCATTTTTTGGTATCAATTGATAGCACCGAAATTCTTAAATTCTTAAATCTCCACATCTAGTCCTAGTCATTATCGATACATAGACAGTTGGAGTTTTTATTGGTAGATTACTGGTAGATTACTGGTAAATGAATTTGAAAAATTGAAAGTACAAATTGAGTTTAACATGGTCTTTACTTAATCATTAGCGTTAGACAATATGCAAATTTTAATTCCAGTAGACTTTTCTTTACAGTGTCAATTCCTAGTCATCTTATAATTAATACACATTTCAGGTCGAAAGTAGCTTTAATTAACAGAAGAAAGAACATTGATGCATATATTTAAAAATTGGAGCTTGTGCATCTAACCTTCATTTAAACTGAAGATATTCACTATTAAGAAACTACTACAAATATAAGAATAATAAGGTGTTCTTATTGCTACTAAAACATTTAAGAAGACAAAAGCATATTTTAATAAAGAAGTTTAAATCTCTCTAGCATATAATAGATCTGTCCCATGTATATTTGAAAAGGTTTAATATGCATATTCAAAAAGGAGAGGTCATTAAATACATTCTAGTCAAACCCAATGCGGATTGCATCCTACTTACTCTGTATCATACAGAAAAATTGCATCATCAGTCGATACACAATTTTAAAAGAAGCAATATATCATTGATGTCCTGTGCTATTCTCATTTACTATTACTAACATCTACTTATAAAGGAGGATGTTCTTTGTCTGGAATAAATCTTTCCTTTGGAAGTTCAATCAAGCCATTTTTCTCCATCTTACTTTTCTGAATCACAAGGTGAAGATCATAAATAACTTTCAATATCGGGATTGGAACACCATTTTCCTCGGCAATCTTGACAACGTTCCCGCATAAGACTTGAACTTCAGTGTAATTACCCTTTCTCATATCAATAAGCATAGAAGGTGAATACCAAAGCGGGTCATCGGACCTAATCATAATTTCACAAATATCTTTATCTAATTCAACGCCATCTGCCCTAGCAACAGATAGAATTTCATACATTGCTTGTCTCACCAAGGCGTTAGTTCCTCCAAACATCTCTAATCTAGCAACATCTACACCGGTAAGAGCACAAATTGGATTGAGTGTGCCATTATAAACAAGCTTTTTCCACCTCGTGTATTTTACATTAGGGTCGAAGGTTATATCATTATTCTCTGTAGAATATAATTCGACAAACTCTTTAGCAACGCGTTCTTGTTCCTCTTTGGAAGTAACGTTATTATCGAAATACCCAACAGAGACTTTATCAATGTAATCATGGTTAATCTCGCAATTATGATTTGATGATCCAATGATAGATACAGCACTAAGCACTATAGTCCCAGGAAACCTCTTGATTATTGGCCTTTCGATTCCAATTCCATTCTGAAGCAATACTATTGCTGTTTCATCTGTTACAGCATCTTGAATCACTTCTTCAATCAGTACAATATCAGGCGTATTCTTAGTGCATACAACTATAAATTCGAAAGGACCATAATTCACTGCTTCCTTAACCGACTTCACGATATGACTTGGCTTGAAATTTTTGATTTCACCATAATCAACGGATTTGATGTGGTATCCTTCTTTGATTGCTTTATCGAAATCTGATCTAACTACAGCAGTAACTTCTGATTGTTTTCTCCATTCAAGACCCAATGCTGCGATGGCACCAACTCCACCTACACCAACGAGTAATACTTTCTTCGTCATGTGAAGTTTGAACGGGTAATTCGCTATGCAATAGCTAGATGATTTTACTGGGTTTATATTCTAGCTTGGTGCATTTTCTCTTGTATCTAGTTATACTTCAAATGGGTAGTATCCGCTCTATGCTCGCTAATGCAAAATCTGATAACAGCGCAGTATCCATCAAAATATTTTTTTAAGGACAATATATTACTGCTATTGAGATGCTCGTTGTGGGCCTTCAAACAGCAAACTTTAAGTAATACTAACTACTAAACTAACATAGGTAAGAAATAATTCAATACTTGAGGGATAGTGCTTAGATATTATTTAGGTATTTCTATCCCTCGAACGTCAAACTTCTCACGTATCTTATCTGCCGCTTGTCTTTATCTCAAACCTCTATTCGCGGCATACCTATTAAGGAATTGCCCGGTAGCAAAGTTATTAAGCCTTCTAACAATAAGAGTGCCAGAAATGTATAATAGGAAACAGGTTTCTTTGTAAGTAAAGTTGCTTTGGCCAATAGAGGGTATGTAAAAGCCTGCAATATATACTGTCTGTCAAAGATAAGAGAGATTTTGCGTATAAGCTTTTTTTACCTTTTTATGAAAGTGAGATAAAATGAATATTAAAGCTTTGCATACTGTTAATAATAGAAATAGTAAGTCTTTTTTTTGTGAAATGCCGTATTGAAGATAGATACTTTTGCGGCGAAGAATGAAAAAAAAATAGTAGGGCTTGCAAATGTTGCGCCTACTGGGATATTCATCCCATTACACTGATGCGTATCATTTAAGTCTAATTGATGATTTCTTTGTATATTATTTCTTATAAACCCTAGCTTAAAATATGAATTAAAACGAAAAATTGTCCATATATATGTCAACATATTTTCTAAATCAGATTATCAAAACCCTCAATAGATTGAAATAATATCATAATTATTTCAAATTGGTAAAACATAAAACAATAAAGGACCTACCGACTATTATCCTCACACGAAAACGCACTAGAAACTGTACCATCAGCATAACCTTGTACAATGGATGCAATGGACCCGTAAGTACCCGAGACACAGATATACGAACCAAAGGCAATAGAGAAGAAACAAAGTAAAAGAATGCTTACATTTTTCTTACCTCTCAATAGTTCTGAAGATATTCTCATATGCAATAACTGGTCTGATGGTCCATATAAGCTCGAAGTTAATTCGTAAATAACCATAAAAGCAGGTATTATAAGTGTGAAAAATGAACCAAGAAGAGCACCAACCAATCCGAACAAATCATCAAAGAAAGGAATAGCACCAGCTATAACAAATCCTATGGCAACAACAAGAATCACCAGGATAGTCCAAGTAAACCAATGGACTTTAGAATTACTTTGTAAATGGCTAGTGCCTCTTAAAATGCGCACAAGTGCATATTTGGCCGCAAAATGTGCTTGGTAAAAACATGTAAAGAGAAGGCCAGGAAATGAAATACCATAGGCGATTTTTTGAATCAACATACCTGCAGATCCAAGAGAAGGTGATGCGACATATTGTCCAACCTTTCCGTAAATAATCGAGCTGATAACAATGTAGTTGAAAGCAACAAATCCTTGACCCATGAATAAAGACTTAAGATACTTGGTTTGATCGTGCATCTCCGCATGAATGGTGAAAAAAGAAGCAGTACCACAGAGACTAAATAATTGAGAAGAAACAGCGCTAGCAATAGCTATATAAGTAGATCCTGTACCAACAACTTGTACTACTTTTTCAACGGGTCCGCCGCTCTCTAACGCTACAGCAGGTGTAGTTTGAGTGAGACAGGCAATTGCAACAATCCAAACACCAAAAAAAACTGATGCGACGGCAGCATAACCGCACCACGCTAAAACTTTCAAAGTGCGTGTTACAATCCCAATGATAAGGACCAACGCAGCACCAATCCCAATCCAAGCAGTAGTACAAATGGCATGTTCTGTCAAAGAATTGAACGCGATAGAAACAGTAAGCAATGCAGAACCATAACTGAGGGTGTAAAAGAGCCAAAATGCAAATCCCATAATTTCACCTGCATGCTTACCAAACATAAGACATGTAGCGTCACCTATACTGTGCACTTGAGGGTGAGATAAACGAAATTTTCCAGCGACAGCCCCCGCCCATGTACTTAAACAGCATAAAGCAATAAGACTTATTAAGCCTGGAACAAAACCCAAAACATCAAATGTGTGAGGTAAACCTAGCACACCTAGACCAAACTGAGTTTTTGCAATTAGAACGGCAGCACCAAACGTGGAAACGCCTCTGAAGTCAGGACCTTCAGCGTTATCGACGAAGATATTATCTTCGTATTCAATTATGGTTCCATTTTCGACTTCATGTTTAGTTATAGACTCTGAACTAACGACTATATGAGCATTGAATTTTTTTTGTGATTCTAGTTGTGACATGATGGATGTTAACACATAACTATAAGAATTTTGGAATTTAGCTTCTTTTTGTTCTATTTCTAAATATTGGTTAAATCAGTTCGAATTATCTTATCTCGCTAAAAATTGATTCGCATTCAAAATCTAGTCGGGGACTGCCTATTGCGTAAACTGATATTCCAACTCTCAAGATAATACAAATGAAATCTTGAAAGATAATAACAAATAATTACTGTTATCTTTTAAATTATATATTAGGTTCGAAAAGCATTAACATGTTATCTGTAAAGAGATATCAGTCGGCATTCCTATACAGTGTCCTTGATGATGCTTCAAAAAAAACTCTCAAATTCTTATCAGATAGCCTACTTTCGTTATCATCTCTAGAGGTACTGAAAGCACCTTACCATGAAATCGATCTTTTTGCAATATGACCCCTTGAGATCTTTCTCGTACACAAAGGAAGTAATGGGGTGCTTATCGGTGAATTCGTCTCCAATAAAATGAAGGATTCTACGTACTACGTACAATCTGATTACACTCTACGTAATAATATGGAAATATGCAAACCCTCCTCAATCTTCTTTTTTCTAGTATGTCCGTATATGACTATTTATTAATAATCTTTTGGGGTACGCCTTAAGAGTTTGATTTTACTTACAAAGTTCGCAGTCTGAAATAGGAGAGTTCAATGCTGTATTTTTTCTTTTGGCGATGTATTGAGTAGTTCATTAGTATTTTCTCGTCATATAACGTTGTTTCTCTACTCATGTGGAATGTTCTCATATTAAGATGGGGAAAGAAAGGTAGTTAACTTACTGAGTCGTCAAAGCTAAATCAAACCAAAACGATTAGATTTCTCTGGTGCGACCGAAAGTAACTGATTGACAGGTCAAATTTTTAATTGTATTTTAAGATATATATATGTTTAAGCAGGACTTCAATGCATAGATAATAGGAACCAAGTATTTGTAGATTATTACGATTTATTATCCTTTCAATAAAATTGTCTACCTTTTTTTTTTCGGAATGGGGGGGAGGGGAATCTCTTTTTTGCGGCAAACTATAAATACCATATTCACCGTAAATTCAATTGTTACATCCTATTAATACATTCAATCGAATATATAAATACTCATATAGATTTTGAGGATAATTTACTAATTTTGTTATTATTTTGGAATTATTTGGGGTTTGGGATTATTTTTGGATTATTTTGAAGAAATGTCTATGGATTCAGGCTTTTTCAAATCTTTTACATATAATTACAAAATTATGAGAGACCTTTTAACAAAATTTTTTAATTATTCTTTCGAAGTGATTACTTTCATAATTATTAAGCATATTAACATACATATCATATCAAGTTTTAAGTATTATAAATTGCAATGTAACGTTGAGAACAAACATGATGCAAATACCAATTTTTAGCACTTAACTGTGCATCATATATTATTAAGACTAGTTTCAAAGAAATGCTTTACCTTTTCGTCTACAGCAACCTGTGATGGAGTCTCTGAATCATTATTTTGAATAGCTGGATCAGCTCCCAATTTGACAAGTAAAATGGCTACGTCACCTTGGCCCTCTGCCAAAGCGTGATGCAAACTTGTCCAACCATTATTATCCTTTGCATTAATGTTGACTTTCCCATGTTCAACAAGCAATTTGACTATTGGCTGGGATCCAATACTTGAAGCTCTATGTAAAGCAGTAAACCCATTTTTGTCTTTTGCCCTGCAAGAGCATTTGTACTCGATAACGAGTTTTTCCACTAACGCAAAATGGTTTTTACTAGTTGCCAAGTGTAATGCTGTAGTTCCTTGATTAGTTGTCAAGTTGATATCTGGTGTTGGCTCAAGTTTCATGAGTTCTTCCAATATTTGTACGTTTCCTAACGCAGAGACAATATGTATTGGTGTCCATCCACTGGCATCAACCATTTCATCAATATCAATTTCATCAATCCCATTTCTAGGCTGTAATAAAATTTTGATGATTTCGTTATTATCCATTGTACATGCCCAATGTAGAGGTGTCCTCTCGTCTTCATCCTTTCTAAATAAAAGTTTGGGGTTTTCATTGATTAATTGTTGTACAAGCAACGGTTTATTCGTTCTTATTGATTCATGGATAATATATTTATCTTCATTTTTATCCGTCATGATATCCTCTTTGCCACTTCAAGAATTGAATTACTATGAACGATTTCAAGAAGTCGTCTGAAAGAATTACAAGGATAGGGTAAAAGTGGGTTGATAGTTAACTCGATATTAAATGCAGTACCAAAATTTACTAGTGAAAAGTTGACAAAGATCATCGTTGAAAGACTACAAAAGAGAATAGCAACTAGAAAAGTAAATATGTCAGCTATACCAGGGTTTGGTGGCGATTTGAATAGTAATATAGACGAAGATTCTAGTATAAATAAATCGAGTTTCGTGGAAATTAATGGACAATCGGAATGGAGGTTTGAAGTTCCATTTAGAACGATTATGAAGTTGAAAGTGGTCAACGGTATAGGGGAAATATTTGGTACTGAATTGCCTTTGAATGTTGAAATTCTGCTTACAGGGGTAAAATATGCATTGTATGCACCATTGGATGAAGGTTGTAAAGTTGAATATTACTGTACTCCCAATAGAGCCAATTCGACTTCTACAAACGAAGAAGATGAAATAAGTGAATATATAAGTGAAGAAACTTCAATGAATCACTATATGAATTTACATTTTGCATTGGAATCATATCGTCAATCTATATCCGAACACAACTTCGTTAATACTTCGTCGCAAAAGACAGGACCACGAGTATTGGTTGTGGGTAATCGCCATTCGGGCAAAACAGCACTTGTGAAGACACTTGCATCTTACGCATGTAAGATGGATAGAAGTCCTATATTGGTCAATTTAAATCCTAGAGATGGTGTGTTCTCCGTGCCAGGGTCATTGACGGCCACACCAATCAGTGATGCATTTGACGTAGAAAGTGTAAATGGATGGGGTGGATCAACGACATCTGGGTCCACATTCCATAATCCAAAGCAACCATTAGTTAAAAATTATGGATTTACTAGCCATTCAGACAATCTAGACTTATATAAATATCAAATATCGAAGCTCGGAGTTGCGGTAGTGTCTCGTATGGAGGAAGACATAATAGTTAAGAATAGTGGATTACTTATTGACACACCTCCGTTGTCAATCAAAGATTTCACAATTATTGAGAATATTGTATCTGATTTCGAAGTTAATATAATCGTGGTTATAGGTAACGAAAGATTATTGATTGACTTGAAGAAGAAATTCAAGCATAAAATAGCTTCATCGCAACTAGACTTTATCAAAGTTCCTAAGAGTGGTGGTGTCATAGAGGTGGATGATGCTTTTATAAGAAAATCACAAGAGGAAAGCATCAAAGAATATTTCAATGGTACTATAAGAAATCCTTTATCTCCGTTTAAAACAGAGCTTGATGCTAAAGACTTTGTTATTTATAAATGTGTTGATAGCCTGGAAGCGAATTCAAACATTTCTTTCCTTCCATCTGGAGATTCATTTACTCCAGAAGCTTCAGAAATGACAGATGGAGATAGGAAGGAGGAATTCTCTCTCGAAACATATTATTCACGATTACAAGAGCCTAGTTCTTCGAACTTGGATAATTCGATTATTGCCATTACCCAATTGCCACAGAATAACAAACTGACTAGGGATTTATTGAATACTTGTATTTTAGGATATGCTCATGTTTCTAAGTTTGACGATACTAAGAGTAAAATGAAAGTATTACTTCCCTTTCCTGGTGCGTTACCAAGAAATATTTTAATTTCTACAAGCATTGGTTATACTGAATAGTATGCAAATATTTAGATATTTAGTTAATGTATTATTATTATTATTATTATTTATACTTAAACCTAGTCAAATGGTATAGGCTTGTTGTTTGGATTGTTCATTTTATTCATTTCAGAGGCTGCAATGGCACTCGGAATTTTAATACCACAACAATCTCCCCATGTATTGATCGTTCCGCTATGATCATGACCACAATCACTGTCATCATCATGTTCGTGAAATTCGCTTATACCATTAGGGCATGGGATGATTGAACCAAACATAAAATGCTGAACAATAGGTAATTTTCCTAAAACCTCTGCCTTATACATTTTGATCATTCCTTCCTTTATCTTAGACCACGATTTGGCAGACAGGATATCATCCAACATGGGGGAATGCCATCTCAAACTTAACTTTTGATCTTGATTAGAAGGTATGGTCTTAATTGTGTTGATAAAATGTATACATTCAAGATACATATACTGTTTGTAGAAACTTTCGACCAATTCCTCGTTGTGAATCAGCTTTGGTTTCATATGAGGGTGGGTAGCTAATTGTGAAGATCCGAACAAAAATGGAAGAAAATGATAATCATCAAGACCCCATACTCCATGTGAACCAGCAGGTTCTAACCAATATTGCTTTTGCAACGATCTCATAACAGTAATATATTTTGTGAAGACCTTTAAGATAACACATGGATAATCTTCACGCTTGATGATACTAAGTTTCTGTAAGCATACAAGGAAAGCAATGAAGTTTAGTTCATGTCCCGACCCATAGTCGATTCTGGTTCTGTTGCCCCAAATTTCATTGAAGTAAGTAGTCAACTCGATTCTAGGATCACTATCCAAATTTTTGACTAATGGCTTTAGTATATCGAATGATTTCTTAGAAACTTCGTCATAAAAATCCCTAAACTCAATTTTTCCAAAACGTGAAATATCCTTCTCATGAACTACGGGATTGTTTTCAATTATTGTATTAATTTCGTTCAATGCATTCAATAATTCTTCTGAAGATGAAGAAACTTCAACTTGTGCATCGTTGGTTAACCCAACTACCAGGTCTTGAAGATCCTGAACAAAGTCTAATATCGTTGAATAGGCAGAAGATCCAACCCAAATGTCTAGATCTTCTGACGTAGTAATTCTTCTAACTGGTTTAGTATATTCAGCTGTCATTATACTAATAAATATGGGTCTTTAAATTGATATAGCATAAGATGGCAAAATATAGGTTCATTTGTATAAGCTGCGACATGAATTTCAAATTTATTCGAGAAAACTATTATCATCTTTCAAGACCTATTATAGCTTTTTGCACGTCTATATTGCATTTGAAATGAGTTCCGGATTGGTTCCAGGATCTAAGTCTAGCTTTTTTGCATTTCCAGCTTCAAAATTAAAGTTTGGTCAACAGCTTAAGAAGTCACAGTTATTATCAACTCTCTGGTATAAGTCTCCATCATTCAACTTGGAAAGCGATGCGTTAAATGCACCAAGTACTTTACCCCTTGATCTTAAGCCTAGAGCCGAAATCTTCCATGAAGTTCAAGTGGAAAACCCAAACAAGACAGGGATGTTTTTAAAGGTTAAACAATTTGGCACATACGGTAAATCGTTAGTGAAGTTTTACAAGAAAGGTGTATCCAATGTATGGAGCAATAAGAAAGAATTTAATAGATTGATGAAAAAGGACTTTAAAATTATTAACCAATTAAACAACAGAGGGAAACAAATAGATATTCGAATTCCCAATTTCCACAAATTAACTCATGAAATGTCCCAAGCCATATATATGAATAAAATTGAAAACGGCACGTTGAATGATAACACTCGAGGAGAAGTAATTAGGTCTGATGTGATAGAGAAGAAAATAGACGAGGGATTGTTTAATATGACAAGACATCAGTATCAGTTAATCAGGCGTACACGTAAAGACTTTTTGAAATTGCCTACATTTGCAGTTATATTTGCGGTGTTTTTTGAATTCACCCCAGCCATATGCTACGTCTTTCCAGAGATAACCCCTCTGACATGTATTTTGCCTAGTCTTGCACCTAGGATCTGGAATGCAAACGCAAGCAAGAAGTTAAGAGATCACAGGTTAGACAAGAAAGGTGAAATATTGGACGACTTGGCTTTAAGAAATGCTTATAACATTCCTTTGGACGAAGCAAGATTGCTTTGTAAAGCATTGTGCTTGACATCCAAGTACGTGCCAAATACTTTGTACCCCGAGACAGTCATTCGTGACCGTTTACAACTTCATTACAATTATTTAAAGGTCGACAACTATTATTTGAGTGGCCTCAACGGTGAAAGTTCAGGAAATATCTGGGACTTATCGCAACAAGAGCTCTTCAGAGCATGTTTAGAAAGGAACTTAATCCTTGATCTCAAGCAAGATATCAAGAATTATGACAATATAGAAGATGAAGCAGCCCAAGCAGTTTACGAGGAGAAGTATTTTGCTCAATTGAGATTAAAACTATTCCATTTTATTGTGGATTTTGAGCAATATAATATAGGATACTTAGGGATGAATCATTTGGTTAAAGATAAAATGGACACTGAATCTCTATTATTGTGGTGGAAAAAGGACAATATTAAATAAATAGTTCCAAATCACTTTTGATTCTCCGTCCCTGGATTCATCTTATCTATCTATATTCTAGACTTATCATAGATACTTAGAAATGATAAAAGGAAAGGTATAGACATAGATAGTATAGTGAATCTGAATCACGTGTATATATTACTGTTTTTTTTTTCATGTTATCTATTAGGTGATCAACATGTATTAGGTATTGATAATCAATCAAATAGATAGTATAAAGCATGTCTGTAGGCGACGAAAAGTCTGATACGGCAACTCCTCAACATAATGCATCAATACGAATAACTGATGATGAAGGACGTAGTGATGAAAATAAATTTATCGAGGATGATATTATAACTGGATGTAAGCTATATGTTTCGAAGGATGGCGAATTCAGGCTAGCAGAGATTTTACAGGATCATATGAAGAAGGGTAAAAAGGTGTTTTATGTACATTATCAAGAATTTAATAAAAGATTGGATGAATGGATAAGTGCAGACAGAATAGATTTTAGCCGAGCTTTAATCTCACCTCAAGTTAAAGTGGATAAGAAGGATGACAAAAAGGAAGGGAAGCTGAAAACATCGAAGAAATCCAAGCTGAAAAACGGTAAATCGGTGTCGAAATCAGTTACATCGACACCACAACCGATTGGAGATACGACACCTGGAACACCCAGAAATGAAGATGAGATGGATTTGGATAATTTGAATGTACAAGGGTTGAAAAGACCAGGCGAAGAGGTGAGTCGTGAAGATGAAATCAAAAAGTTAAGAACAAGCGGGTCTATGACTCAAAATCACCTGGAAGTTGCAAGAGTTAGAAACTTGTCGTCAGTAATATTGGGTGAGCATATCATTGAACCATGGTATTTCTCTCCATATCCAATCGAACTCACGGAAGAAGATGAGATATACATTTGTGACTTCACCCTAGCATATTTTGGCTCTCGTAAGCAATTCGAAAGATTCAGAACAAAATGTTCTATGAAACATCCTCCTGGTAATGAGATTTATAGAGATTCAAAGGTAAGCTTTTGGGAAATAGATGGTAGAAAACAAAGAACATGGTGTCGTAACTTATGCTTACTACTGAAACTATTTTTGGATCATAAAACATTGTACTACGATGTCGATCCATTTTTGTTTTATATCATGACAGTCAAATCTTCGCAAGGTCACCACGTAGTCGGATACTTTTCCAAGGAAAAAGAAAGTGCGGATGGATATAACGTTGCATGTATTTTGACTTTACCGTGTTATCAAAAGATGGGATTCGGTAAATTATTAATCCAGTTTTCTTACATGTTGTCTAATGTTGAGAATAAGGTAGGATCACCTGAAAAACCTTTATCAGATTTAGGGTTATTATCATACAGAGCATTTTGGACTGATACGCTAGTAAAATTATTAGTGGAAAGAAATAACCCTCATCTTTTTAAGAAGAATAATCCTCAATTATTGACTGAAACGAGTCTGAAAGATTCATCTGTTAGTCCTCCTCCAGGAGGTCGTCAATCTGCAAATATACAAAATGGGAATACTCCTTCAAGTGATATAACGATCGATGAAATATCATCTATCACTTGTATGACAACAACTGACATATTACATACTTTAACAGCATTACAGATTTTAAGATACTACAAGGGACAGCACATTATAGTGATAACCGATCATGTTATGGCTATGTATGAGAAATTGGTCAAAAAAGTTAAAGATAAGAAAAAGCATGAGCTAGATCCTTCCAAATTAAGCTGGACTCCTCCAGCTTTTACTGCCAATCAATTACGCTTTGGATGGTAATTTACTACATTATGAGCTTACGTTTACTTAATTTAATATACATTTTATTCTATAAATTGGCTAGATGACTATTCTTCTCCCCATATTTTGATGCTCTTATCTCCTTCACATGTAATTAATCTTAAACCCAGCATATCAAATGTTGATGCATATATCGCAGACTCAGTAGATCCAGTCACTGGCGTAGTTGCATCTGATTGTAATAAGTTACCACTAACATAATCATAGAATTCCATTCTTCCATCATCATATCCCGAAAATAGAGTATTACTACTTGGGTTAATAGATAGCGTATTTATTATTTTATTTTCTCCTCCTTGCCCAAATTCATTTAACAATTCACCCCCTGGTAATAACCATTCCTTAAGATTTCCAGATGTATCTCCTGAGCACATGGTCATTTCTTGTGGATGCATAGCCATCAGTCTTATGCTCTTGCTATGATGAGTAAGTGCTAATTGCGTAGTTGCTTTACGTAGATCCCATAATCGAATAGTTGCATCCATTGAACTAGAAATTATTTGTGGATCTCCTATTTGACTTGCAATTGACGTGATATCACTTCTATGACCACTTAGAACCATAATTTCCGTTCTTGACCTTAGATCCCAAACTCGAATAACAGAATCACGGCCTCCAGTAAACAACAAATCAAGTTCTGGATGTAAATCCATAGCATATATACCCCCAACATGTCCATGGTAATTTCGAATTTGACATCCCAGCAGTGAGTTTGTTCTCTCCAAGTCCCAGCACTTTACAGTTTTATCTTCGGATCCTGAAAAAAGATATGGGTACCTTGATGAAACCGCCAATGACCTTACTCCCATTATATGGCCTGTTATCGTAGCTTTCAAATTCAGACTCGCTAAGTCCCATATTTTAATTGTAGAGTCAGAGGAACCAGTTACGAACCATTTATTCGTTACAGGATCAACAGTACAAGATCGAACCCATCCTTGATGTGCACCAGCAATTACTCTTAATAATTTCCATCGTGAATCCGAATCTGGTCTAATTTCTGAAACTTGTTTGGGTTCATCTTCTATTATTTCTTTCGAAATACGTTGGTTTTGTTGTGTAGGTAATTGTGTTTGGATATTTATTCTCTCATCTTCAACCTCATCTCTGCTTCTAGTGTTAACATTTTGAAAAATATAATCTAATTTAGCATTGTCATAGACAGCTTCACTTAAAGTATCAGACGGTACATTTAGATCTGAATCATCAAACTTAAATAGTTCTTTGTATGAAACCATAGTAGTATCGGCGTAGTCTGGTATTTTCATAAATTATTTTGTTAATGATATTGAATTTCATAAACCTCAATTTTTAAGAACACAATGGTTGCATCAATTACAGAGCTTTTTGCTAGTATTATCATTCAAAACATAATACTATGACCAATACATTACCACTATGTCGACAATTGAATGATATTATTAAAGAAGGGCGTAGTGCTACGTACAAGATCATTCAAATTATTCCAGCTACAGAGGATGTTCCAGAGGCATTTACAACATTTCGAACTGACGAAGAAACATGGGATATAGGGTTAACGAAGAAGACATATTTATCCATATTCAAGGAAGCACACACCTTTTGGCACAATAATTTGATTCCATATGCACCTAAATTCGAAGAATACTGGTATAATGATAATGAAAAACTAATGAATACATATCTTATGACATTGGGTTATTTACTAACAACAAACGAGAATCACACAATAATCAGACTACACGAGGTGACCTTCTGGCAGATATGGAAAACTTTACCTAAGAGCAGACAATTTTTGTTATCCGAATTTGAAATATTGACAGCATATATTAGTAGTCGGTTGAAACGAATAAATAAAAGTTCATCGTTGTGGATGATGGTCAAGAAGATAGCAATAGCTCTTATTTTTCACGAAATCGCTGATGCTAAGGTAGAAGATTCTGTTGAATTATACAAAGTTCTTGTGAACCGGATCTTGAAATCTTGTGAAATTCATTTTGCAAATTATTATGCTTCTAGATTTTTAAAATGGTGTATTCGATTTAATTTTACATTATACAAGAATACAGAGAACAAGGCGATCAGAGAGGCGATGGTCGAAATGAACGAAATCATCTTAAACAGCCTTGTGGTGCTCTGCCATCAAAAGCTATCTGACGTCTCTTTATGGACCACCCTTGAAGTCTATCTCAGAGAATGCAGCAGCAGATTAAACTCTTCAGAATACGCAATAGATGAATACAATATGGTAATCGATCAGCTTACAAAATTAAGTAGTGCTGACTTCACACAGATCGATACATTAAGAGAACAGAATATGCCACAATTTGATGTGGAGAAGTTCCAACTCGATCAAATTAGTTGGTTACTCAAAGCAAATTGTTCCATTGTAACTCCTTACAAGGCTTTGATTGCACCCTTACCTACTTCATCGCGAGGGACCAGTTTGCAACTTCACACTATGATCAACTTCGCCTACAGTAGTGAGAAAGAACAGTTAAATGATTTTGTCGAAACCACAGGTGAAAATCCGTTATACAACTCCAAGGCGAAGTTTGCATCGGTACTACAACACCTACTACAGAAAGAATTTGTCTAATGGGTGCTAGTATTTAATTGTATAGTTAATACATAGTAAGTCATTGCTCAAACGCACGACTCTCAGGAAGCATTAAAATGTTGCGTAAATCTATTTCTAAATACTTTGCATGGATAGAAACAAGGCAAAATGGTATGTATAAATCTATATTGATGTTCTATAAGGGACCCTACTAACTAGAATAACTAGTTGAAAATCCGCCAATTACAAAAAAAGAAGCAGGAAGAAGCAGCAGCAGCAGCAGAATCAGCCGCAAGCATTTCGCTGACCGAATCAACCAATTTGAATACATCAGCTAATCTTTCGTCATCGAGAGTAAGTGCTGCCCAACTAAGACTCCAGAAGGATATTACAGAAATAGATTTGCCTAGAAGTATCAAATTGACGTTTCCAGATCCTTCAGACTTATTCAATTTCAATCTCTCCATAACTCCCCAAGAAGGGTACTATAAAGGAGGAACATTTGAGTTTAAGACAGAAATAAACAATAACTTCCCCATAGAACCTCCTAAGATCAAATGTCTAAATAAAATCTATCATCCCAACATAGATTTGGATGGAAATATATGCTTGAATATTTTGAGAGAGGATTGGTCTCCGGTACTAAATTTGAATTCGATATTAATCGGATTAAATTTTTTATTTCTAGAACCAAATCCAAATGATCCGTTAAACAAAGATGCAGCCAATGTATTGGTGAAAAATAAGTCGGTTTTTACTTCAAACGTAAAATCGTCAATGAGAGGTGGTTATATTGACAATGAACATTATGATAGAGTTGTATAGTATCAAATTCCGTAATTCGCATTCTCCTATGAACCACTAGTGGGCTATTTCGCATGGAGATTATAATATAAGCAAGAGTTAATAATTCAGGCTGTAATGTATCGGATCAACCTGTGAGCGTGCCTATATGTAAGTAGCTGTGAGAATATGTGACAATAAGTTTGATCTATTCCGAAGAAGGTCGATTTAAAACAACCTCTAAGAGCCTAGAAATATTTAAGCCTCATTCTACAGTTGACTCGATTAAGCGATCAGGCATAGTAAAAGATCTTAACGTAATGCTGCTGAATATATACAATGAGAGCCAGCATTTAAATTAAGGAACATGGGTTACGATTTTAAATAGGCTATGACGGTTGAATCTCCTGTCTATTGTTCGGTGTATGAGACGGTGAATGCAATAAAACTAGACGTATCAAGGTTAAGAGAGCAATAAATTTTGCAATTCGGAGCCACCATTACTCAACCTCTTTAAGTTAACTATATAAATGGAAGGATATCATCATGTCTTCTTGAGATATCATTAAATCATTAAGATATATAGATATAAAAATTAATAGAATATGCAATTTTCCACATTATTAAAATTAGCCATGGCTACAGTTGCTGCAAATGGTGCTGCCATCAGTATCAACCCACTTGATTCGGCATTATCGAGTCTCTCGATTCCATCTGGTGTTCCAACTGGTGTTCCAACTGGTGTTCCAACTGGTGTTCCAACTGGTGTTCCAACTGGTGTTCCATCTGGCGCTCCATCAGGTATTCCATCAGGTATTCCATCAGGTATTCCTTCTGATGCTCCACATAGCTACATACAACCAACTAAGACAGGTGGTTTCTTTGGAGGTCTTTTCAAACGCAATGAGAATGAAGAAGGTCCGGTAGCTCCAACCGGCGCACCATCAGGTGTTCCACCTATTCAATCAGATGCCCAATCAGGTATTCCATCAGGTATTCCATCGGATGTTCCATCGAGTGCTCCAACGGGTGCTCCATCGGGTGCTCCATCGGGTTTCCATGGTTTCCATAATAATGAGAAGCGTGGTCCACAACAAGAAGCCCCATCAGGTGCTCCATCAGGTTCTATTCCATCTGGTGCTATTCCATCTGGTGCTATTCCATCTGGTGCTCCATCCGGTGTTCCTCCTATTCCATCTGGAGCCCAATCAGGAGTCCCACCTATTCCTTCTGGCGCTTCATCAGTTGCACCATCTGGGTTCAATCATAATGAGAAGCGTGGTCAACAACAAGGAGCCCCATCAGGTGCTCCATCCGGTGTTCCTCCTATTCCATCAGGTGCTCCATCCGGTGTTCCTCCTATTCCATCAGGTGCTCCATCCGGTGCTCCTCCTATTCCATCAGGTGCTCCATCCGGTGTTCCTCCTATTCCTTCTGGAGCCCAATCAGGAGTCCCACCTATTCCTTCTGGTGCTTCATCAGTTGCACCATCTGGGTTCAATCATAATGAGAAGCGTGGTCAACAACAAGGAGCCCCATCAGGTGCTCCATCAGGCGTCCCACCTATTCCATCTGGTTCTATTCCATCTGGTGCTATTCCATCTGGTGTTCCTCCAATTCCATCTGGTGCCCAATCTGGTGTTCCACCTATCCCATCTAGTGCTTCTGGTAAGAACGAGACCCAAAATGATGGCCATAATGGATGGAAACAAAATCATCAGTCTGTCAGAGTCTAGTTAACCTCCAAAGTTGTTCACCAATGTTTTACTTAGGTTTCTAGTTTTTAATTCAATTTTCTCGCAATGATCTTGCAGTATGCTTTCCTTTTATAGTTTATGATTATCAAATAAATAATATGCTTTTACAAAATGGCTGCAAATAGCTATGTAAGGTATTTATTAACAACAAAAATATTATAAAATATGCATTCAGGCCGCATTTATAAATAGCATATATGAATATCAAGGAAAGCATTAAAAGGACATAATTGTATAGAAATCCTGAATGTAATAATAATGAGTTCTCATAAATATCGAATTGGAAATACTTTTATTGATACGTAGTACCCGAAAGGATGGATAATGATACAAGGTATGGGTGCAGAAATAATCAATCAATATCTAACACGGAAAACAACACAATATTATAACACCAAAAAAAACCTTAAGTATTTGGATCATTAATTGATAAAAATTTATATTTCTTCTTTGTAATATCATAGCAGTCATTCAAAGCATCATCATCTACAAACCATGTTACTCTTCCAGCCGCACCTTCATTCACTATGGAGCTTGGTAAACCTTTTTCTGGTCTTTCCATGATTGTTCTCATGATTGGTGCTTTGGTTAAACCTTCAACAACAAAAGTAACCCTATGCGCATGACAAATAACCGGTATCGATAATGTAATTCTATTTTCTGGACCTGAAGGGGCGTTTAAAACCGGTAAACACCAAGCGAGCTTTTCCCTTAATTGCTCACCATACTTTGGGAATAACGAGGCAATATGACCATCCGGGGCACAACCTAAAAGCAATAAATCAAACATTGGCAACTTAACTGAATCTTTCTTTGCAAAATTACGAATTAATAATTTTTCGTATACGTCGGCACATTCCTGGGGGTCATCAATTAATGCTTCATCTATGTGGTAAATATTCGGCTTCAAATCGCCGCTGATATTGTCAAAAAGCTCACGCTTGGCTTGCCCATAATTCGAATCATTACTTTCAAACGGCACCAATCTCTCATCTGCAAAGTAAACGTCCCATTTATCCCACTCGATCTCGTCTTGTCTCGACAAAAGACCCTCCCTTAATATCTTAATCAACGACCCTCCACTGATCGCAATCTTGAACCTAATATCCCCCCTCTTCTTCTTTTCCTTCTTAACTTTACCGTTGGCGCCATTTCCGTTTCCATTACCATTTCCGCTTAATGACAACGCACTTGATGAATTGAGCAACGCCGGTCTTGTCAACTTATCTTGTTTAATTAATTCGATCTGTGCATGGT
This sequence comes from Debaryomyces fabryi, assembly GCF_001447935.2. Classification (NCBI taxonomy): domain Eukaryota; kingdom Fungi; phylum Ascomycota; class Pichiomycetes; order Serinales; family Debaryomycetaceae; genus Debaryomyces; species Debaryomyces fabryi. The sequence continues at coordinate 29,165 of NW_015385472.1, forward strand.
CCAACGTATTGTACAACGTCATATTTTGCGCCGATATAACATGGTCAGCAACCGCTTCAGCAACTCCCAAAAACTCTGGAAATGAGTATATTAAAGGAACCGTAGTAGTCATCTTTCAAATCGTAAATTTCGATGTCCAAAATATCAATATTTTTTTTCTTGATTACTTGTCGTCAATTATTTTACGTCCAATCTGAGAATGATATTCACTCAATAAATATCCAATAATGAAATCTAATATGTATACAACCTTGTCACAGTCAATGTCAAGTTATTATATACTATAATCAATACTTTATAAGGAAAACTACTATTTAATACCCTTGAAGATCACTCCCGGTGATTTTTCTTGAAGCAAAAACTCATTTAACGTCACGTGAGCAATACATATAAGGACAGAACTTGCTAGAAGTTTCAACCTGGTTTATAGTCCGCTGTTGCCGTCGATGCCAGCTAGATAGGATACCGTAACGACCATAGGCACCTTCACTACAATTAACAAGGATTTGGAGTAAATTTGGTGTGATTTTGATGAAGATTAGGGCCAGAACCATGCTTGCTCATATGCAGAATATTAATGATGTGGACTACAGCAATCGTCACTTATTATATAAATAGTTAGGCTTTTAAGAGGATTCTATCAAAAGAAGACAATCATAATAACTAAACACGTTATGATTGAGGATTATTTAACGTTAACGACCAAATTGGTCCATGGGTACATAGAAGAATACGCACCAGTGCATTTGACAAGCAAGCTAGTTGAATCGAGCAGATTCAATCAATATTTGGTCAGTAATGGAGATGAGTTGAAGGTGACGGTAAATGTAAGCGAGGTGGCAGAGAGAATCAATTTGGTGAATTTTGTTACTATTGGCACGGAAAAGGTCGACACAGTATTAATTGACTGGAACGCAGACGCATTAAAGACTGAATTGCCCCTTGAAGAAATAGGTCCCGAATTAAGAAAGGAATTTAATCGAAAAATTGATTTGAGCATCAATAGTAAGATCAGTAAGTTATTCCATTACAGTGGGAATAGTAGTCATGAAGAATTGCAAACCAAGGACCTGAAGCATCCGTCACACCCACACCCACACCCAGCCCTACATAATCCATTGGGTTCAGAGACTGAGAGAAGAAAGATACCAGATATGCCGGGATTCGATGACGAATATGAGATTTTGGGAACGGATAAAACAACCCCATCGAGTAGGCCGTTTCCTAACATTGGAGACAGAGATTTAAACCCACCGGGCTTACCAAAATATCCTGAAATGAAACCATATCTTGATCCAAATGGAGGGAATGGCGACGGAGGAATGTATCCTCTGGGCGAACATCCTATATTTGGAGGCCACAGGAACAGTGGAAACTCTTCAAGATTGGGTGTCCCCCCAGGAGCTAGATATGATGATCCGATGGGCGAGGATAGTTTTGATGCGCTAGGTAGTGGCTTACCAGGCAATATGGGAGGGAGCCTTGGCCGAGGCAATTCAGGATCAGGATTTCCTGGCTTCGGTAACCCAGGATCAGGCTCAGGTTCGGGACCATTTGGTTTCTAATATGTGTGCTTGAATTTGCACAATGATCAGTACTCAAGTCTTTGCACAATGATTAATACTAGTATAGCACACTGATTAGTATTCATGTCGTGTGCATAATGATTAGTGCAGTGGGTGCAGGGATACTCACATCAAGCAAATTTCCGTTTCATTCGCTCAAAATTGACAGTGAAAGCTATCTTATTGGCTCAATATGCATGCATTGCGCCTGATAGACACATTAATGTCAAATTGTCTATAGTTCATAGTTGACACTTTGACGTACTTTATGTGGATGCCTATTTTGGCTGCAACGGCCTCTTACTCAAGGATTTTCAAACAATACACATTATGCTCTTGCGACCTAATTAATATACCTAAATAAGAATATCATCCCTTCTACCTATTGTCAATTCTGTATGCTAATAAATTTTAAACATTTTAGGTAATTTTGATCTGCTATAGACATAATTTCACTCTATCTATGGTCCCTTTATATCTACGCATTGTGTACACTACCTAGCGATTGCTTGTTCTCCACTATTTTTTGACAGAAGCATGTGAAGTATTACAGAAAACTTTATACGTTCGTCCTTATGCACTACTTTTTTTATGTACATACAATAAATGCACCATAAAAACCTACTTACAAATTGGGCCATTCTCTTGTATCATTGTAAGACATGTAATTATCAAGGAAATACTATTGATAGAACAATAAATTAATGAAAAGGTTGTTGTAGCTAGACAACAGAAAGTAGTATGAAGGAGTATATTGATTGCTATGGGATTTTTGCTTATTTGGGGGTCTGTATAAATTAAATTATCGTTATATGTTTCTCGCAGCCTATAGATCGATAAAACTCTGGAGCACAATCTTGGTGACAGTTTTTTTTTGAAATCGGGGTCTGCAACCTACAAGCGATGGCTATACGATGTAGTTTATTTAGCTTATGCCAAATATGGTTGCGGATTTTTCAAACATCGTAATAGTATTAGGGAGATTACCTGATTCGGTAATTTTACTATTTTTTTTTTCCTCCGCATTGAAGACTAGTATTTTCATGAATGCACCTAATTAGGCAATTTTTATATCGATACTAATCAAATGCCATATGTACTAGTCACAGTCTAAGATTGAACACATTAAATAATCTTTATTCATATATATATTTGAATTCCCAGATAAACTGATATCCTTTTTTGAATACTTCTGGATACTAAGTTGTAATCAAAATATATTATTTTTATTAACATTATTATATGCATATATAGTGGAAAAATAGAAGCAAATCTAATACCCAAATAATACCCCCAATTTGCTACGGTTTTTCAAAATACTACACTTCAGTTTATTTTCATCAATCCAACATATTAAAAGGACAACAATAATAGCTAAAATAATCGCTATCATAATAACGTTATACTACTACAGCGAAAAGCAACCTAAGATTTGAAATATCTGATAATTATACCAGTGATTCAATATGTCGCATATTTATAGTTCAAATGCTTCGATAGATGGCGAAGGACCGGTGAATTCTCCACCATACGATTCTTATTTGAATAAATACAACAATACCAACTTATTGCAAGTTACGACTAATAATAGTGAAACCACCACTACATTTGTGGATAATTCCATAACTTCCAGACTTGCTGAAAATAATAAAAAATCACCTAATGCCACACCAGGAAATGAAAACAACAACTCATCTTCAAACTTAAACTTGGAAGGACAGGAAATTTTACATAATGAAAAGAGGTTATTTTCTTTCCTTTTTTCCAAGAAGGTACCACCCGTCACTGCACCAGAAGAAAGAACCATTTACCCGTGGAAGAAAGCTAATGTATTCAGTAGGATGATGTTCTACTGGCTTTGGCCAGTGCTATATAAGGGCTATAAAAGAACTTTATTGCCAGACGATTTGTGGTATCTTACTGAAGAGTTGAAAGTCGAGTCTATGCATGAAAGGTTCGATGTGAATTTAAACAAAAGATTAGAGAAAGATAAGCAAAAATATTTAAAAAAGCATAATAATCTAGATGGCCATGTTTGGTCGCCATACAACATCCCTTTGGCATTATTCGATACATTCAAATTACAGTACTCCATGAGTTGTATATTTTTGGGTTTGTCGTTTGTTTGTCAAGCTTTATCTCCTTTGATTACCAGAAGATTAATTGATTTTGTTCAAAACTCTTACGAAACAAGAATTTTTGGTGTCGAAGTGAGTTATAATGAGGGTATCGGATACACTATCGGGGCTGTTGTATTGATTTTTGTTAATGGTTTATTGTTAAATCACTTTTTCCACAATGCAATGGTAACTGGAGCTCAAGCAAAAGCTATTTTGACTAAATCTTTACTTTTAAAATCCTTTAGTTTAAGTTCAAAATCAAGAAATCAATTTTCAATTGGTAAGATCACCTCATTGATGAGTACAGATTTAGCTAGAATTGATTTAGCTATTGGATTTCAACCTTTGGTGGTTTGTTTCCCTATTCCTGTTATAATAGCTGTTGTGTTATTGCTTAAATTTATCGGTGTCACTTCCTTGGCCGGTATTGGTTTATTCGTTGTTTCTTTGGTACTTTGCGTTTTGTTGACCAAAAAATTGTTTACCACTAGAGAAGAAGTTGTTTTATACACAGACGAAAGAATTAGTTTGATGAGAGAAGTTTTGACTAACTTGAAAATTATTAAGTTCTATGCATGGGAAATGGCTTACAAAGTAGGTATCACGAAAGTCCGTACTAAGGAAATGAAATATTTATTTACTATTAAAGTTTTGAGAAACTTTGTTACTGCCTATGCTGTTACTTTACCAACATTAACCTCAATGGTTTCATTCACTTCTATGTGGGCGAACAATAGCATGAAAGGTGCAGGTAAGGTATTTTCTTCGTTATCTTTATTTTCTATTTTGGCCCAGGCTATCATGTTATTGCCAATTGCTTTGGCTACTGGTGCTGATGCCTTGATTGGCTTCCGTCGTTGTAGAGATTATTTAGTGGCAGAAGAATATGATGATGATTTGGAAGAAAGATTAGCATCTGACGTTGATAAAAGATATATTGCTGGTGACACCAATTCGGAGTTTGAGTTCAAACACGAGTCTTTTGATTTAAGTGAAACTGGTTCATACGAAAATACAAATAAAAACGCAAATGTGATTGAAGTTAGTCATGCTAATTTTATTTGGGAAAGCTTTTACACAGAAAATTCTAGTTCGTGGGATTTGAATTCTTCAGGAAGTCTGAGTGAAAAGGACCCCAAACAAAAGAAAAAGTCTAAATCTAAAGACATAAAGTACCAAATCAAAGAAAAAGATAGTTTTCAAGAGTCCTCAAGATCCTCTAACGAGACATATTGTGAATCTCCCTCTGTGATAGAAGCCAGAAATTTTCCAGGTTTAACTGATATCAACTTATCTGTAAAACAAGGTGAATTCATTATAATAACCGGTTCAATCGGATCTGGTAAGTCTTCATTATTGGCCGCTTTATCTGGATTTATGAAGTTAGAAAATCCATCAGTTGGAAAAGTAAGCATTTATGATGATTTATTATTGTGTTCAGACCCTTGGATTCAAAATGCGACTGTTAGAGATAATATCATTTTCGGAAAGCCATATGATGAGACTAGATATAACAAAGTAATTAGAGCATGCTGCTTAGAAGACGATATAAAATTATTGCCAGCTAGAGATTTAGCTGAAATCGGTGAAAGAGGTATTACATTATCCGGTGGTCAGAAGTCACGTATCAATTTAGCAAGAGCTGCTTATGCGGATGCAGGTATTTTGTTATTTGATGATGTTTTATCTGCCGTTGATGCCAGAGTTGGAAAGCACATAGTTAATAATTTATTCAATGGTCTTTTGAAGGACAAAACTAAGGTTCTAGCAACCCATCAGTTATCGTTAATTGAATCAGCTGATAAAGTTGTTTATTTAAACGGTGATGGATCTATCGATTTCGGAACTTTAAATGAATTGCTTGCCAGAAATAATCAATTTAAGAGATTAATTGAATTTAATACGGATCTTACTAGAGATAATGAATCTAGAAAAAGTGAAACCCAAAGGGTGTATGAAAATTATAGTGATACAGATTATGATAACAATAATGGTTATGAAGGGGCAAGATTAATTAGACAACAGTCAGTTGTTCCTGAATCAAGTGATATCGCAGGTAAAATAATGGGTGACGAAGAAAGGGCTACGAATGCTATTTCATGGGATATTTACAAGAAGTATATTGATTTAGGTTCTGGATTCTTTGGTTGGTCTGCTGGACCTGTATTCATTTTCTTGATATCGTTAGCAACATTTTGTCAATTATTTACTAATACTTGGTTATCTTTTTGGACTGAAAAGAAATTTCCAAATAAAAGTGATCACTTCTATGTGGCGTTATATGTTATGTTTGCATTTTTGACTGTTTTCTTTACTGCAATTGAATTTACCATGTTGGCTTACATGAATAACAGATCGGCTAAATTATTGAATGTCAAAGCTGTTGAAAAGATATTACATGCTCCAATGAGTTATTTAGATACTAATCCAATGGGTAGAATTTTAAACAGATTTACAAAAGATACCGATTCTTTGGATAATGAGATTGGGGAACAGTTAAGATTATTCTTATTCCCATTAGCTACTATTATTGGTATTGTGATTTTATGCATTTGTTACTTACCGTGGTTTGCAATTGCTGTTCCATTTTTGTCATTTGCATTCGTTTTTGTTGCAAACTTTTACCAGGGATCTTCAAGAGAAATTAAAAGGTTAGAAGCAGTTCAAAGATCTTTGGTATATAATAATTTTAATGAAACCTTGTCTGGAATGTCAACTATTAAGGCATACAAAGTCGAAGAAACATTCATTGAGAAGAATGATAGATATCTCAATAAAATGAATGAGGCTTATTATGTCTCAATTGCAAATCAAAGATGGTTAGGTGTCCATTTGGACATTATTGCTAGTATTTTTGCTTTGATCATTTGTTTATTATGTATCACTGATCAATTCCACATTAGTGCATCTTCAACTGGGTTGTTGTTAAGTTATGTTATTCAAATTGTTGGTTTATTATCTTTGACTATTAGATCAATGACACAAGTTGAGAACGAAATGAACTCTGTTGAAAGATTACATCAATATGCATTCCATTTACCTCAAGAAGGGGCATATAAAAAGCCGGAATCTAAACCACCTGCAGAATGGCCCCCATCAGGATATATTCAATTCAATAATGTATCCTTAAAATATAGAGATCACTTACCTACAGTTTTAAAGAATTTGAACTTTAGCGTTTACCCTGGTGAGAAGGTTGGTATTTGTGGTAGAACAGGTGCTGGAAAATCTTCTATCATGTCCGCCTTGTATCGTCTTGTAGAATTGAATGAAGGATCAATTATTATCGACGGTTTAAATATAGCTGAAATGGGGTTATATGACTTGAGATCGAAGTTATCTATTATTCCACAAGATCCTGTCTTATTTCAAGGAACAATAAGAAGGAATTTAGATCCATTTAATGAGTCAACAGATGAGAAGTTATGGGATGCATTAAGAAGATCAGGCTTGATTGATGCAAGTCAAATATCTAAGATTAAGAATACTAAATTAGATCAAAATAGGAATATTGGCCACGATAGTCTTCATAAATTTCATTTGGACCAATTAGTTGCTGATGATGGAAGCAATTTTTCGTTAGGAGAAAGACAGTTAATTGCATTGGCCAGAGCCATGGTTCGTAATTCTAAGATATTAATCTTAGATGAAGCAACCTCGTCTGTTGATTATGAAACTGATGCAAAAATTCAGGAAACTATTGTCAATGAATTCAGTCACTGTACGATATTGTGTATTGCTCATAGGTTGAAAACTATTCTTCATTACGATAGGATTTTGGTAATGGATAAAGGTTCGCTTATAGAAAAAGGTACACCATATAATTTGTTTACAGATAGGAATGGCGTTTTCAGACAAATGTGTGATAAGACTAATATTATCGATGAAGATTTTCAATGATTTTTTTCTTTTAAATTATTTATGAATGTTTGTATATTAGAATTATTTAAGATTAATACATTCTTTGATTAAAAGTTTAATAAAATATTTTACCAAGTAAAGTGTATTGAATTCAAATGTTTCGTAAGGATTAACCAATACTAGATCCTTTGTAGTATAGACTTATACAATGCTTACATGACCGGAATATGATATCAAAATTTAATTTTATATTTAAAGAATAAATTAAATTTTATGAGTTATGTAAAATAATAAATAGGCATTGGCTTTTACGACCTCCTCTTGAGATATTAATGAAATGACACTATCGTCAAATTTAAGCCATTGGCCATTACCATTCTTAATGATTACTATATAGTGACCTGTGTTGACAGACCCAATATGGCAAACTAATGCAAACAACTCAAATATTTTATCACCATCGAGTTCTGGTGATATTGAGGCCGAAGTATATTTAGTGATATTCAAAAATAATGGAATATCTATTGGAATTTCAATTTTAGAAAACGTATCGTTATGCAAATTATGTTTAAATCTTTTTAGTTGAATTGATAGAACGGGTGGAATCTTCTTGATCCTTAAAGACTTTTTGGCTCTGGATCTATTATCACAATGCTGACATTTATACATAACATCTAGCTTCTCTTCCTTTGTGAATAAATCAAGGCAATCATATAAGTTGAGGGAATGATCTGTCTTTTTCATATGATCAATTTCTAAGGACAAGTCAATCATAGGATCTGTTGTCTTAGTCGTGGAGTTACATTCAGAACAAATGATGGAACTCTCCAATTGACCTGAAAACGTTGAATGAGTTATACACTTGCAATGATCGTGATCAAATTTTTCTTTTGACACTCTATGATAATCTTGGTGAAATTCATTTAGTAAAAATTGCCAAAATTCATGAGCGTCTTGTTCTTGTGATCCTGCTAGTGATTTCTTCTTGAACCATGAGGTCATAAGTAAGTTTGTCATTCCAAATCCTTCTGTATCATCTGAAGTAAAGAAGTTTTTGAAAATATTATCGATGCTACATGTAATACAAGCATTCTCTTCTGTAATAGCACCATTTGTGATATAATCATAATTATGTTCACAATTGAAATAATGCAAATCATTATTAAAAAATTGGTATTTTATGATTGGATTATGAATTAAAGTTTGTAAGATGCAACTCATAAAGCAAGTAGATCCAAGGTTGATGAACCCTTTTAACCCACTAACGGCTTTGCTAGTTGGATTATCATAATTGGCTTCGGTTTCTTCCTCATCAAGCGATCTGTAACCTGAAGAATTAGACATGCCAATTCGGATCTTTTCCAACTCCGGGTCGTTAATATAATCGCCACACAGAAAGCAGTAGAGCAACCCATTATGCGAATCAATGGCAAACAAATGCTGGTTCATTTTATAGTGAACATAAGCATGATTATGGTGGGAACAACATCCCACATGAGGACATTGTAGACAGATAAAGTTATGATGGAAATTGTTTAGTGAACATTCCGTGCATCTCAAAGACTTAGACTTCAATTCCACAAGTTTGTTATTTGAGACTACTGCACCATCCTTCTTCTGAGTATATATATTATCTTTTGATATAGACTGTGCAATATAGACCGCTTGTCTATACGTAATAAATACATTATCTTTTGCTTTAGATTCAAGGACTGATTTGATATGAGAACATGGCTTCATACTCGAAAAGTTGTCCGGCGGAGGTGTTTGCTCTTGGATTTGTGAATCGACCTGATTTGATGGTGGTAGAGTTTTACCATTTGAAGATGGGACACTTTTCCTAGACAACATTTAAAACTCCTGTATTAGTCTTTTAGTGTCAAAAGGATTAATATGCAACTGTACAATAAGGACAAAGCTTGCTCTGTAACCACTCAATAAGATGATATATTATGAAATAATTGGAATAATATTTAATAATTTATGTAGTTTAGACAGCCCCCCCTTAGTCACTATACTTTCAACTATTCTACTATAGGGTAACGGCTTGAAAAATGATGTTCCTAAATTTGGAAGAGCTAAACTTTTTGATCTGTTCACATGAGACAATCTGAGAATTTTCCTATCACAAATATTTTAATGAAAAGATCTATCAACATTTGCACTTATTATTGGGGAATATTAAGTCTACATTAATGGAATATATAAGTCTATATGACAAGTAATTTTATTTGCTTTATTCTTAAATATATGTACAGCGAGTTATGGCTAATCATAAAAATCGTCATCATCATCGTCCACTGCAGCTCCACCACTTCTTACGGATTTTTTCATGAATCTTAACCTTTTATCTTCTTCAATATCCTCATCTTCCTGGTTTATTAATAATCTCTTATCGTTGATATCTGCAGCATTTATATCCACTAAAACCCGTTCCAAATCTCCTATTTTTGTATCGTTACCACCCAATTGGGTCAACGTCACGTATTGCTTGATCACATCTTTATTGTGATAGATGATTAAGGTAGGACAATTGGACTCGGGGTAGTTTTCAATACATCTTGTAGCAGGAATATCACAGAATTTAATCTCGGGGAACTTAACAGCCAACGATGTCAACAAAGATGACAAGAGTCTGCTCTGAAGACTCGATTGTAACGACATGTGTAAGAGTACAAAGCATTCAGCAGACGCAAGTGTCACCTCCTGTTCGTATTCATTTTTGGCTATTGGAAAGACCGATCCAAACTTCTGCTTTTCGCTTAATTTTTTGATCTCTTCCATTCTTTTGTTTTTATAAAAATTCAAGAACTCCTCATCTTCATCGTCTTCCAACTCGTCCAAATCATCCATGTCTTTGCTCTCTAATCTGTTCTCATGCTGCTTCTTGACAGCTTCTTCTAAAGCAGCTTCCAATTCTTCTGTAGGTGAAGGTGGCCTTTCAGGGATAATACCCTTACTTCTTAAGATATCATTCCACTCTGTATCTTCTGTCGGATCAACCTCTACTGGGATTTTGAAGTCGTTCATCCTGTCCCTAATCGTGTATGTCGTTTGGTGTCCCTCTAACGGTGGTGTTAAGTGTTGGCGAACTTTTCAACCATATCGCGTCACGTGCGCACGCCTATCCGTTTTCTTTAAGTCCTTCCTACAATCAAGACCAGCCACTAACAGAGTGTTCTCTACAGCAAACATTGTAATCTAACATCGTTGGTAAATAATATTCATGTATATACAGATTAGTGTAACTAGTTAATTCGAGGTCTTAAAACAAATCTTTGTACAAAAGCTACGAGTACAACTTTTCAACATCTAATAAATAGCTTATTTGGTAGCCTTGACCAAGTAAGTAATCAAGTCGTTTCTGTCCTTGGCTTTCTTTAATCCACCGAAGGCCATCTTGGTACCTGGGATATATTTCTTTGGGTTTTCCAAGTAGTCAGACAAGTTTTGTTCAGTCCATTCGACACCCTTCTTCTTGTTAGCATCAGTGTATGAGAAACCTGGAGCTTGACCGGAGGTTCTACCAACAACACCGTGTAAGTTTGGACCAACCTTGTTTGGACCACCTTCTTCAACAGTGTGACATTGTAAACATCTGGTTTTGAATAAGTTAGCACCCTTCTTTTCTGAACCCTTTTCGTATGGAGCTGGCATTTTATGTGTTTATGAAATATAAAGAATTAATATATTAAAATGAGAAAATTCAACTAGTTGTGAATAAAGCCAAACATTCTGCCTTTTATATATGTACCAATCAAGGTGAAAATTTCTCATAATTGTTAACGAGTGCAATATCATTGGCTACAGTTATATACAGGAACTTTATATTTATAGCTACAGTTGAAATTCATCACTTATGTTTGTTCCTTGAACTACGAAGCAAGCACAGGGGCCAAGACCAGCATTGTAATACGATTCGTCGTCGTGATATTAATATTATAGCCTATATAGACAGTATGAGTATAGTTTTGATGAAGATTTTTGAGGTTGCGACAAAGCGTGCCAACCGGAATAAGCCGATAAATTAGGCTTTTTTGCACCCGTTGGAGTGTCATTCATCACAGAGAATATACGCTGAACCATCGTTGCATACCATAGTTAAAGGATGACGCATGTAAGGAAGACATTCAGGAGGCAAGGCAAAGGAATCAAGGCAAAGGAATAAATCAACCGCAAGTTTATCGAGAACAATGCTGAGCATGATGGTTGCGTTCGAGGCCCCGATATGTCCGAGGGAACAAAAAAAGATCAATTTGGTTTGAGTCGTTTTGAGTCAGCGGGCGATCGGCTAGGCGATCGGCTAGGCGATCGCGAAAAGGAATCACCTCTGCTTCTACTGGTGCTCCTACTACGGGAGAAGCTTCTACTTCTGTCGCGAGACATTGTCCGACCTCTCGTAAGGCTCTCCGAACGACTTCTTGAGCGGCTTCTTGAGTTACTTCTTGAGCGACTATAACTTCCAGAGCTTCGAGAATAGCTTCGGCTTCTTGAGTAACTTGAGCTTCCACTTCTGGAGCTACCAGAAATACTGTGACTTCTACCTCGTTCTTCTGGCGGTAAGTTTTTCAAAACGTCTCTCATTTCTTCAGTCAATACACCTAGACCAATTGCCGTGAAAAAGTTAATAGAGAACCTGATATTTTCCGCATCCCTATATGTGACGTCTTGTCTCGGAAACAAACCATTTGTTTCCTTTCTAATTAGATCGTCATCGAGTCTTTCCTGTAGGCCCTTTATACCGATCTCTTCAATGATTTCTTGAAATATAAATTTGATGAAAATTCTGCTTGCAGAATTGGTATCTTCTTCTGTGAGTTTAATGATGTTCCAGCTTTTTTCTATAGCTAATTTATCCAGCGCAAACAAATGCCCAAAAAATTTACCTATATTCCGCAATGAATTTGTTTCGAATTGATGGATTGTGCTATAATACTTTTTAAATGTATCAACAAAAATCGTATGCCAATGCTTATTCATCGAGCACAATTTTTCACCGATTACCCCATAGTACTTTGAGTATGTTTTCTCTTGTGAGCAGCACTTGATAATCATATCTACTAATATTTCGTTATTCTTGTACTTTTCTTCGTTTGATTTTTTAAAATTTAGTTTTATCAATTTGTGAACAGCTTCATCCGATGACATACTTGACATAACAGTCAAATACACGGTCTTTTGATAGTTGAGTAAGTTTGATTCTGTCATATCTTTTATCTCAAGAATTTCTTTGTTGTCTTCTTCACTCTCTTCTTCATCACTCTCATCATCTTCTTCATCACTATCACCCAATATGTCTTTCCTCACAGCATCATATTGTTTCTCATGGTCATTATATCTTTCATCAAATTGAAATATGTTTAGTTGGTCATTAGATTTAACTTTAGCATCTAATTCAAGTATATGGGTTTCTTGATCGTCAAATTCTACCAAATCTAATTCCTTCTTTATACTTGGATACTGAGAATAACCATCTTTTCTAGTCTTGAATAGGTTCTCAATCAAGAATTGACTCCTATCATTTATATTTTCATTCTCGTGTAGTATAATTCTTAACCTGTTAAATATCATGTTGTTTGCAGCTACAGAGTTCTCTTGCAAGTATTTACCAACTTGATTCATTATCTCCACACATATTTCTATAGAATCGTTTGTGGGATTTTCAAGCAATAACTGAAGAATTTGCAAGATTAGTATTTCGCTGCACACTCTCTGATTTATAAGATGCACCAAGAAAATTGCAGATGAGATACAATTCTTCTTGTTTTTAACATAATTTTTCCGAAATTGAAGAAGCAAACGATTAAGCATCAATTCCCCTATTTCTGGGATTTTGGAGTTCAATACTGCTATTAAGGATGCATATACTGGTGTAAATATCAAGTCTGTTAATTGTGCTTTCATTATTGATCGTATCAACAAACCCTTTCCCCTGTGCAAATTCAATTTGAATAACTCAATCACTATTTCACGTACATTTGATACATTGCATTTATTTACTTGTCTGTTAATGGATCGTTTTAATTGTTCCCACTGTACCACTTGATACTCTTCACTTGTTGATTCAGATGAATTGCTGATTTTTGTTTGTAGCGCTTTCAACTTTGCTGGAGGAACATACTTGCCACTAGATTTCAAATCAAGTAGTTCTTTATACTCTGCCGAATTTTTTGACATGTTTATAGATTATTTTTAATGCTGGAATCTGAAAAATTAAGCATTGATAACTTCATTTTGAGATGATCATTGAAAAAGCGCACTCAAAAATATTTATCTATTTGAATCTGTTAAGGAAGACACAGCAAGATACTAGATTTCGAATGTTAAGGATACGATCTGCTTATGGATCAAGAGTGGCTAATTTGTCTATTTATAGGAACTTTAGCAGTACTTTAAAAAATGCAAAGGCAGTGACAAAAGAATTAGATCCAAAGGTATATAAATCTCATGTCAAGACTAAATTGAACTATTTTCTAGAGACGGGCCAAATATTGAAATATTCTCCGAATCAGTACCAAAAACGAATAAGCAAGATAAAAGAAAAACTGTCATACAAAATAAACCTGGGATCATATTCTCTGCAGAAAGCTCTATTGGTATTAAGATCCAAATATGACAATATTCTACAGACAGACTCTGGAGAAATCATATCCACAGAAAAATTAACTCCATCCGATTTGAATATCGATTCTCAGAAGTCACTTAGTATATTCAAAGCATTAGTTAACATTAAAAAAATTAATAGAAAGTCACTAGATGAGAAATTAATTTTGAAACTTTTGGGCACGAATACCACACAGCTTAATGATCCTTTTTTAGTAACAAGAGATGTTCTTAAATTGCTTGAACGTGATAGGGAAATTTCAAGAGCTGTTTATTTGGCAAAACTTGCGGGCTCAGAGAGTGGTGTCGTTGGGATGAATGCTGTTCTCCAGTGGTTATTAGAAAGAGGCGACACAAAGGCTGCGTTTAGAAATTTTCAAGATCGTAAGAAGTGGGGGATTCCAATAACTGAACATACTTATACAATATTTTTTGATGGGTTAGCAAAAGCTCATGAGTGGGGAAAGGTTTCCGATGATATGGCTGAAAAATGTATGCAAATATTTGAAAGCTTTAAAGAAAGTTCAAGCACTAAGGCAAAACAGTCTAACGAGTTGAAAGCTGACAAGAGATCTAAATGTACTATTATCCACTTTAATTCCTGCTTAAGTTTATTATTGAAGAATTTTAAGAATGGTCAACAGTATGCATGGACGTTTTTCGATCTTTTACTTCCTGGTAATAATGGTTCAAGCTCAGCATTGATTGCAGACAGTCAAACATTCACTATTTTTTTAAATGGTATTAAAAAATACTCTCAGCATAATTCAGAATTAATTATTAACAATGACAACTTAACAAAGCAGGTCAAAACTTTAAGATTACTTCAGATACAAGGAAAGTTGATCCAGATTGCTGAATTAATATTGGGAAAAATTACAGCTGCTGCAACTCCACCTGTTCCCCCAACGAAGGAAGAAGTTGAAGAAAATCCTGACTGTCTCATCACTTATAGACAAAAAATGAAACGTCGGTTAGTTGATATTGACCAAACTTTTGTATCAGTTTTCGTATCTTGTTTTATAAATAATAGTGCGGGTACTGGCCTTGATATCAATTCAGGTTCCCATTATAAGTATATTCAAAGTGGTTTAAAGTACTTGAGCATTTGGTGCCCTGAAGTTCAGTCTCTATTTCATTTTGTTGAAAAAGCAAGCAAAGATAATGATTATGTCTTATTAAAACCTAGTGATACGCTTAAAATTGGTACAGACTCACGCTTGAAGAATGCTATTGATTTTTGTGAAAAGTCAGACCTTAAATTTCTTGAAGAAGGTGTTGTTGTCGATGATATACTTCCACAATCTATTATAACACCTGAACAATTAGAGCCTTCAAAAATTAATCCACTAGTTATTTTCCCACCTCCATTACTTTCCCATAACAAAACAAAAGCTATTTTCAGTGGAAAGCAGAAGAGGCTAGTAGATTTTACTCGTCCTACTTTTGAAGATATTAGGTCGATCTTGCTAGATAAGCAGTACAAAACTTCTAGAGGGAAATTTGGTAAAAAATTACCACAATCCTCCAATGTTACATTGAATAAAAAGAATGGAATTAACAAGTTTATATTGATGCAAACTTTGGATGGTTTGCTACAATTAGGAAAGTCGAAAGAATTTTATTTAGCTATATGGTATTGCTTGACCAAATGGGGAGGGATATATGTAAGTAGGACTGACATTTTGAAGGTGGCCAATGACATCGGGGTCTCAAAAGGTGTTTTATCCGAAGATTATTTCCCACATTACATATACCCAAAAAAAACAGACGTCAGCGATAAGAACACCCTAGATGATGTTAGTTCTAATAAAAGCTTCATTGATATAACACCTCAAAAGAAGCTTGAATTAACTCCAGAACATGAAGCAGAAACAGTTGATATAATGTTGATTGAGAATTTTATTTTTAAGGTCAGTAAGAGTTTCAATAGAGATGCACCCAGTAACTTGGCCACCGAGATATTTGCATCTTTGGTTAATCCATCCACAAATATCAGCAAAACGTTATCCCCAAGGCCTAAGACAATAGATTCGATTTTTTCTGTTTTTATGAAGCAATTGCATCATTATAATGATTCTAATTATAACAGACAATTCCTTGAAAAGAGGCAAAAGAATATACCCAATAACACACCAAAAAAATCTATTACTGGATCCCAATTGCAACTGATTTTGCCATCATTAATAAAATTCATGGATTGTTTGATGGTTCATGAAACCCGTGGACAAAGAAAAAAATCTATTGTATCCAATGATTATGTTGAAAGTTATAATCGAATTATTGAACGACTTTATAGAAGTACTTGGTCTGAAGTCGAAAATTCAGATGAACTTACTTACCACAAAATGATCATTAAATCTGGTATATTACTTTATAGACCCAGGAATTTAATTGATAGAAGAGAGAAGATTGTTTACAGTGAACCAATCTTGAAGTCAATGGAAATTGTTTATGAAGCATTGAAAAATTCGCAATCATTAGATAGAAAGGATGTTAAATTAATGTTGTCCTTAAAGCTGATTTTTCAATTAAAATCGACAGACGAAGCCGCCTTAGACAAGCTCGATTCGTATGCTTCAGCATGTTACTTATCGATTCACTGAATTGTTGTATATAGAATATCTGTAAAAGTTGCAAACTCCTCGTACCTGTATATATATATTATTTCACCAGCAAAGAAGATAAAGATTGTAAACCAATAAACCTATTCATTACATACAATGACATCAAAACACCCGGCTATATTAATTAAAGATCCTCTTCAATACGATTATGATGACTTTTTTAGCATTGTCCTTGAAGGCTTACATAAAGAAACCCCATCGCTTTCAACAATTGATATAATTATAAGTCAATATATCCAGATATCTGATGATTTAAATTTCTGCCTATCAAAAATATATAATAGGTTACGAAGAAAAGCGTTTGATTTAGGATGGGATTATACTTTTGAAATAGATGTCCTCTTTAATCAAGAAAGCTATAGCGGTCTAAGAGAAAGTTTGAATAAGATTATTCATATAAGTGATGAAGAATCAGTCATTCCAAAAGAATTAACTGATATAAAGACGCAGGGTATTAAAACCAAGGTATATAAGATAGCAAAATCGAATAAGAAGAGTAAATTCAAGAAGCACCAAGAATATGATGTTACAGCGGTTGGAGGAACTTTTGATCATTTGCATGATGGCCATAAAATCTTATTATCGCTAGCTGTATTTTTAACATGCAAGACTGTCATTATTGGGATTACAGGCCCCAAATTATTAATAAACAAGAAGTACTCTGAAGTGTTGGAAAGTTATGAAACAAGACAGTTACGTGTGGTTGCGTACTTACAGAAGGTACTCAATTACGCCATTACGTTTGAAATTTTTCAAATAAATGATGTCTGTGGACCTACAGGTTACATCAAGAATATTGACGCATTAGTTGTAAGTGAAGAATCATCGAAAGGAGGTGACTTTGTGAATAAAACTAGGAGAGAAAAAGCATACCCTGAGCTCGATGTTATCGTAATAAATGTGATTGGTGACGAGAACAGCAATGAACAGAACAATTGGCTTGGAAAACTCAGTTCTACTGACATTCGAAAACAGGAATATACGAAACATTACAAATAGGACTTATTTTATAAATAGAATAAACTATATACTACTTGCCACATTATGTACGACGAAATAAATTATTTTTCTAATACATCACTTAATTGAAATACCTTTATCAAATTGAGAAATCCGACGAGGAGATCTATCAGGGTGGTCTATAGCCAAAGAAACAGAATTTTCATATTTACCGATTTCGTCGTATAATACTAAATCATGGTTCCCTTGTTCAATATAACAACCCTTGTCGTTGCAATCTGCTAGAGCGAACTTAACTTTTTCGAATGCTTGCAAACCCAAGCCCAACTTCTTACGAAGTCTTTTCTTTGTATCGGCAAACTTTTCATTTGGGTAAACAGGGAAAACAAATGGTATACCATGATGGTAATTACTGTTTTTGTAAAAATGAAACACAGGAATCATGTTTAAATTCTTAGAAAAGTTTCTGGCCATTAAAAGTTCCAGCTTAGTATCTTCGTCTTCAATATCAACTATATTAATTGGCTTATCATTGAAACTTTTAATCATATCATAGTTTACCAATATCTCCACTTCGATTGGGAAAATTCCAGCATACAATTCAAAGTTATCATTAATAGAATCAATCGATCTGTCAAATTTAATCAACTCAGTATATTTATGATCATGCCCGGCCCACACCAAGATATTATTTAATTGATTTTCTGGAACATTAACCTTATTTAATAGCTTATTCATTAAATCGTATATCGTACCATCCTTAGGAATAAGAAAGTCAAATAATTGGCTTTGAATAATATTATTCAACCAGTAAATCTTAATTGACTTCTTATTCTCGTATTCGTTCAACGTAATGTTTAAAACTTCGTACTCAAAGGTAGTTATTTGTGAAACCGGCACCAGCTTTGCGAAGAACTGTGATAAATGGTTTGAAGTTTTCAAAGGATATCTGACACCTTGGTAATTCACTATGAAAATCCTCAAGTACTCTGGGTCAATATGGCTTCCTAACTTATTTGCTAACTCCTTGGCTAATTCATTGTAACTATATTGAGTTGAAATCCAAAGGTCAAAGGCAGCATTATGTTTGTGTGCTTTCTCTACACCCTTTTTATTTGGACCAGTCAGAGTATCATTATCATTATTTTCAACATCATTCTCATCAACAACAAAATCACTATCCTCTTCTTCTTCATCAGCCTTAAAAGGTTTTACTTGAATATGTAACCTAGTGAAAAGGAATTTATAATATTCTTTAGCATTGGCATGTTTGCCGCCTATTGGAATTTTATCAATGTCATTAACCTCAATACATATAATATCCCCATTACTTAATTCTTGCTTTTCAAAGGTAACAGCTGGATCAATACTATCAATTTTCAATGGAGATAATTCTTCATAAAAATTCAACACTGTTGCTTCAGGGAATCCTAACAACTTGTTGACAGGCTTAGTCAATGAATCAATAATATCATCCTTGACGACAGTAATATGTGTTAAACCTTTAATATCATTCGAAATAGGATCAAAATATTTCAAGAATATTGTCTTGTACGATGTTTGATCCGAAATATCATCAAATTTGAATTGGCCCGATTTCAAATGCTGAACTGAATCAAGATTTTGAAAGACTTTTTTAAAAGAAAAATTCTCAGGTGGGTTGGAATCAGCTTTAATTAATTTGTTTATATTTTTCAAATCCTTGTTCAATTCTTCCACATAGAATACCATCTCATCGTATTTCCTATTAAAGCACTTTAAATATATAGAATTAATTGTGGCATCCATTAACTCATCTGGAACAGGTGCATCAGTTCTATTTGTATGATTATTACGATGATTGATCAAGATCAATCTAAATGGTAGATCCTTAACAAAGTCTTTGGTATTAGTATCTGTGTCATCACTAATGTAACCTAGCTGAGTTCCAATCAATTTATATAGGCTTAGAAAGCTATCATCCTTTTTAACCTTTAATGTAATAGGTACTGTATTTTCATCAACTAAAGATTCATCATACAATTTTTGAATTGTAGGATCAGGATATAAATCAAAACCATTAAAGTTGTTAAAATTCTTCAGAGTAACAAATTTAACATTTAAATAATACAACGCTTCTTGTTTAGCCTTTTCAATACTCTCCAATTCTTTTAGTTCATTTTCTATTTGGTTTGAAATAGTACTGGGTATAACTTTGTTAATCGACTCCTCATCTTCAGGCAAGATCTTATCTAATTCACATTCACGATAATAAACCAACATATAAGCAGAAGTTGCCCTTCTAACCAAATTTTCATTTTGATCGACTCTTGATAATTTAGCAAATTCTTGTGGTGACAATTCTCTGGCACCAAAATTTTCTTGGAAAACTTGGTAAGGTGTAACTTTCCAAACCTTGTCATCATCAAACCTTAACCAAGTATCTTTCTTTGCATATGGTTTGATCATAGCATAATAGTGGCCATTAGAAATGCTACCCTGATGTACCAAAACACCATGTAGCTTATAAGTCCAGTTTCCATTTTTGACTTCTGTAGGCAAATCTTCATCAAGGTACGGCTTTAAGTCAATTGAGTCTGGAAACTCATAGAAGTCATCAATCTTTACTAAGTCATCCACCATGAAGTCATATTCGAATCTTTTCAATTGTAAATGAAGGACAGGTGGAAATGATTCAAAGACCACACCCTTTTTAGCATCTTGATAACCATATTCATCACCTGCTTGGTATTTATTCTCGCCTTCTAACATTTCAATTTCAATATAATTTTTAAATGCCTGCAGTAAGTTCTTGAAGCCCTTAACATTTAATTGAATGTCCCAGAAGTCCTCGACACGAGAAGATTCGTAAGGAACATTGCAACATTTGATATAGGATTTCATCTTACCCACAAAGATATCATTTAGACAACTCTCGATAGGAGTAGATTTCATCGCAGTTTCTAATTTATCCATCAAAATACGGTTCAACTCCTGAACATCATGTTGGGTAAATGCATCAGAAGAATCCCAACCAAACGATTTTGTTAACTCCAATGTTCCGACAGGCTCATTGGAATTCAGCAAAAGATAAAATATTTTTTGTAATGAGAATGCAACGGAGGACAAATTTTTATTTAAGTCAATTGGAATTTGGTATACCAATTTCCTGAATATTTTTGTTGTAAAATAGGATTGTAATAATGAATTTAAATAACATGTAGCCCCCTGATTATTCAAACCAACATACCCTGTACTCTTTTTCGAATCATAGTCACCAAAGGTACTCCACAATACTCCGGTGGATGAGTCGTCGATGACTTTAATATAAGCAGTAATATTGATCTGGTTGTTTTCCAAGATAGGACGCTTGTGATCCTTCAAAACAGACTTCAATTGTCTTAAATCAATCAATGATGAAAACCCCCAATCGGTTTCGTTTTCATTGAATCTATGATATGAGCCACTAGAGTAATGAGCTGTTGGATCATTTGGGTTCCACAAGTCTAAACCAAACTTAGCACAAACGTACCACTGCTTCTTCTCTTCCCCAGGAAGATTGATTGGATGTGGTTCTATATAAAGCGACAATTGGTTGTTGTTGTTACCTCTGGGGAATAACAAGATGTTCCATTCGTAGCCTCCACATGTAAACTTAGGGCCTCTAATTTTATCGTCTTTTAACGCAGACCAATCCTTGATTTCCCAAACATTATACGCCTGCTCTTTTACCGGATAGTCTGGCAATGGCTTCATCAACCGGTCGGCTAACTCCTTGAACTGATTAGCCGCAGGAAGTTGTGAAGTCGTTTGCTTGACACTGGTCGGATTATCCACAATCACAACCTCATCGTCTTCTTCATCTTCTTCATCATCGTCATCGTCATCGTCGTCATCTAAATCCACCTCCATGGGATCATCCTCGATCTCAATCACCTCATTATCGCCTGCAAATTGCTTCTTATCAGGATCGACTTCCGCAATCATATTTTCCTTGTCACTAGGAGATTCGCTAAGCATGTTTGAAAAACTTCTTTTTGAACCAGGATCCACTGATTTGTTAACCGCCACTTTTCAATTGATATTAGATCTTATAAATGAATTAGATAAACTAAAATAAAATCGCACCCTCTAATATTTTTAAAAATAAGGATACTAAAACTCGTAGGATTGTAATAATCGTAAGATGCAACCAATTGCTCTAACTCTAAACAAATGCGATAAATACTATAAATCACCCTTACTAAAAGATACTAATAAGCTCTCTTTGTATCTGGATCACTATATAGATATGACGGTATACATGGTCTGTCATCATATATCGGGTCAATTAGTGATGATGTCCTCGTGATTAGCAACTATAAGTATTTGTGGTGTATTGATGTTTATATGGCGAAACCAATGCACCAAACATTAGAAGATTACTATACTGTACTTACCACTCATCGGTCCATCGGAGAATCTATATGAATAGCGAAATATCACATAGGTCTTGTCAGTCGACTGACACATTCCATCTCTCTCTGTTTGATCCATTCATTCACATGGCCTCTCATTCCTGTTGCATTTGTCTCACCCGTCACAGAGGTATGCTTGCACCAGCCCACTTGACCGACATGTTACAAGTCTGCATCATTCTGGTACCGAACCCAAGGTTCAAGTTCAAGTTGGCAGTGGCAGGTACTTGATACGTTGCCGTTTCGCAGCCTCTTCGCAGCCTCGTTCGATTCGTGTAAATTCTCACTACTGTGCAACCGCCATCAGAGTCGCGAAACCCATACACCCACCACCCCCTTTGACTCCTTAGCGTGAAATCGCAGGGCAACCATACCGCCATGCCAACTCGCTACAGTCGCACTTTGAACGCAATAGGCGCATCCCCGCGGTCCTAACCAATTCTTGCGCCAAGCCGGTGCAGTTTCAAGTGCGTAATAACACCAGGTGCGGTAATTAGAGCATTACACCCGTGCACCAATACTAAAACCTGATGATGTCACTTCACCCCGATTAGCTCCTAATATTCCGCCGAGCCTATTGTCGCCCTCGGCTTTCACCGGTTATATAGACCTATATTCGGGTCACCACCAAATCCGGTTGTCAATCTATCCGATTAGGAAAAAGTTTGATCTTACATATACCGAAACGCACAAATAATAAATATATAAGATACATAAAACCCAATACCCACGCTCATAGCTACGTGCAACCAAACCTAAAAGATGAATTCGATAAATTGTCTGATTTTAAACCGTTGAGACCAACCAATAGGGACATGTAAACTCCAAAATGGGTACGGATACGAACCGATATCTCTTGTAAATCTTGGTATTAGCGAGCCATATCTGCCTGATGTCCAGTATCGATGATTTTTTATTTGCATTCGATGCTTCACGCAAGCGGCATTTGACTTAGAACTCGGCAGCCTAGATCTGCCCTAGCCGTCAGAAAACGCACTTGTAGACAAAGATAATGTAATATACCGAAATGGACCTCCTGGTAGTCTATTGACGGTCCAGCAGTGTCTCGTACTGTCTCAAACATCCCATCCTGTAACTGTCGCAATACCATCTACTTCTCATCGTTGGCTCAACCATCCCTACACCCCTAATGTTTTATTTATTTACTTCTCTTCCGTATAAGTCGTTAAATTGTTTTGACAATACTACTATACACCCACCCCTTGTCCTTTATATTACCCCTTCTCTGTTCTCAGACGCATACACTCTTATAGGTAGTATAATAGTATTCTTCGTCCTGCGGGAGATATGCACCTTCCCATTTCAAACAATAGCCTCCCTTTTTTTAGTGGCTTCTCCCGATTCGAGATTCGTGGTTTGCCTTCCTAATCAAAATGAAAAATAAACGAAACACAAAATCAAGCGATTTTCAGATGCGAAAATTTTCCTTGTCGGCGGGTTTCACGTTTTATAAACAAGCCAAAATCCCTTTCAATTAGTTTGTTAGTTTAGGTTGTTTCTTCATATTACTCAGGTATTTCTACAGTCGTTCCTTATTATCTTTATATCCCTAGATAATACCTAGATATATTCAACTAGTTACATTATGTTATTCAAGTCTTTCGTTAGCGCTGCTTTAGTTGGTGCCGTTTTAGCCCAACCATTACAACAACATCAACATCACGAACACAAGATGGAAAAGAAGGATGTTAAGGTTGTCACCCAAACCAGTGTCGTTAAGGTCACTGTTGGTGCCAACACTTACACCGAACCAATTCAAGTCAGTACCTCTGCTGTTGATGTTACTTCTGCCACCGAAGCTGCTCAAATTAGACCAAGCAGTTTCAGCAACCCATCTACTTTTGAAACTCAAACCACCACCGGTTCTGCTTCTGAATCCACTGGTGCTTCATCTTCAAGCAGCGGTTCTGAATCTTCTTCTTCCGGTGTCGGTGCTGGTGGTGCCAAGGGTATCACTTATACTCCTTACTCCAACGATGGTGGCTGTAAGTCATCTTCTCAAATCCAAAAGGAAGTCTCCCAACTTTCCGGTTTCGACATTATCAGATTGTACGGTGTTGACTGTGACCAAGTTGCTCAAGTCTTATCTGCCAAGACTTCTTCCCAAAAGGTTTTCGCTGGTATTTACGATGTTAGCAACATTGAGTCTGGTATTGAAAGCTTAGCTTCTGCTGTCAAGTCCAGTGGTTCATGGGATGACATTTACACCGTTTCCATCGGTAACGAATTAGTCAACAACGGTGAAGCTACCGCCTCTCAAATTGGTGAATACGTTAAGACCGGTAAGGCTGCTTTAAAGAGTGCCGGTTACACTGGTAAGGTTGTTTCTGTTGACACTTTCATTGCTGTCATTAACAACCCAGACTTATGTGACCACTCTGATTACATTGCTGTTAACGCTCACGCTTTCTTCGATGGTCACGTCTCTGCTGAACAAGCTGGTACATGGGTCTTACAACAAATCCAAAGAGTTGCTACTGCCTGTGGTGGTAGCAAGGATGTTTTCATTACTGAAACCGGTTGGCCATCAAAGGGTGACAGCAATGGTGTTGCCGTCCCATCTACTTCTAACCAAAAGTCTGCTATTGACTCCATCAAGGATACCTGTGGTGATGCTGTCACTTTATTCACTGCCTTCAACGATTTATGGAAGGCTGATGGTGCCTACAATGCTGAAAAGTACTGGGGTATCTACTCTTCTTAAATTCGTAGTCGGTAAAATTTTCTGATTTATTTCGAGTTATGAGTTCTACTCTACTTTTATTTTTGTTATATTATTGTTTCTTGTTTTGATATCCCAAGTAATAAATATTATTTACTAATCGCTTTGTAGAACTGCCTTTGCAATAAAACAATTAGACTTAAATGAAGTATGTTTGAACATTAAACAATATTATACATTATAATACACTAATATATAAGCCTATTACTATATATTTTGATCTGACAAAATAAACATCTAACCATAATCAGGCAAATTTTTCAAGGAAAAGTCTTCTAGCATCGATGGAATGTGGACTTTGAATTGCTTGTAATTTCTTCATGTCCTGTTTCGAACCACTGAGTAAATAACTGTCAAGTTTATTGGTCCATATAC
Source organism: Debaryomyces fabryi (assembly GCF_001447935.2). NCBI lineage: Eukaryota > Fungi > Ascomycota > Pichiomycetes > Serinales > Debaryomycetaceae > Debaryomyces > Debaryomyces fabryi. The sequence continues at coordinate 54,455 of NW_015385472.1, forward strand.
CATCCGTATCCTCGATTTGTAACCCGTCGTAAAGTTGATCTTCCTGCAAATGTGGAATCAAATCCAAAAATTTATCAATGAACACTTGCATATTCACAATATCTCCAGAGGACGCCATAATTAAATGAGCTGTAAAAACGTCATTAATACCTATTTCATTGAATGATTTAAGCAATAAAGCTGGAGCAGATAGCTCGATATCGTTTAAGATTGTTTCCACCTTTGAACTTATTTCACTAGGTGCAATTTTATAAAAGTTTTTGTTAAATAAATCTTCAAGCGTAATGCCTTGAGGGAGGTATTTAATATCGAAATTCGACCACATCTGTGATGTCGATTGAGATTCAAGAACGGATCCGCCTTGACCTTGTGATTGTGATTCTGGTTGCGATTGTGATTCAATTACTTGCTCAAGATCATTATTTGGTCCCCCTTCAGCTTCCTGAATTTCACCAACATTCCCTGCAGCTCCTTCATAATCCGAAGATCTTATCTGTTTTATTTTTTCATCTATTGTTTCATCATCTCTGGCATTTTCGTTTGATGGCAATGCTCTGTAATTATCATTGTAGCTCGATCCAATCAATTCTTTAAATCCCCTGGTTAGCCCTGCCTTTTTCCCGGTGAAATTCTTCATTTGTTCGGGAGTTTCACCATTTTGAATTGATCTATTATAATCATCAATATATTTCTGTGCGCCATATTGGCGAACAAACTTTCTGTATCTATCTCTCCATGAATGGTATGAGTGACTGGGATAAGTTTTGGCCATCATTGTAAAGAATGACACTGGCGCTGTGAATTCTTGATATAAGTCAAAAGGCTTTGGCTTACCATCTTCGTCCTTTTCAACTGCACCAGACTCTAAATCTTCGTAATATTTTTGTCTGCTATACTCAATTAACTCAGTACACAAGTTGAAATCCTCTAATGCCGTAAACCTATTCTTCAAAGTCTTGGGTAAATTTTCAAGACTTTCCCTAATATTCTTTCCATCGGCAGATTTAATCAATGCACCATCTTCATCGGTTTTATAAACATATGCCAACCTAGACTCTAAGTGATTTCTATATCTACTTCTAATTGAGTTACCAGTGTGACCTTTTAAAACGTCATGAGTTGCTAAACCGTCAAAGAACTTATGACTATTTCTTAGTCTTGGATTTAATCTAATCTGCTTCAAAATATATTCATCTTTCAAGTCATTGAACCGGCGTGATGTTCTCATCGGTGGTGGTCTAACATTTCTGCTAATCACATTTGAAAATGCTGCTGCGTCATTCTGACCTGCCCCATCGCCTTCTGAATTAATCTTGATAATCTTATTTTGGCCAGAAATACTAGATGGATCGTATACCTCTGGAATCTGATACTTATAATTACTCAAATCGCAAACCCCATTATTCTTAATGGAGTCGTCAATAAAACTCAACTTGAAGCATAATTGTCCCCTTATATTAAACGAACTTAACAATATAATTCTATTACCAGTAGACTCGTTAGGTTCGGTATCCGTGATAATTCCCCCATGACTAATTATCTTCTGCTTGTACTCGTATCTATTTGGGTCGTTAAATGGGACGAAAAATAGCATAGGAATACCTCCATCGTACGTAAAAATCCCATGCGACGCGGCCGCTCCACTTTGCACATTTCCAAGCGCTAATTGGTTGTTCGAACTAGGCGAAACCATCCCAGCTGAATACTCAATGGTATGAAAACTCATAATCAAGATTTATTTATTTATTTCATATAATTATATGGATAATTAAAGAAGAATAACATAAAAACAAAAGGAGGTGTTTTGATGTTTTAACACAATAAGCGTGCATGACCCAATTTGTTGATCAATTGGGAAAACACAAGTACACCCAGCTGCAAAATCCTGGAACCATTGGCAATAGCCAGCATTTTTGAAACATACTAAGGTAAATATACAAATATCTGATAGTTAATATAAATGGCTAAATTTTCATGTAGCGATATTAAAAATATTAGAAATTTTGAGATGTTGAGTGAAGATATAAAATTATACGGATAAAACTGAATTGCCAGCAAAGTAACAAATAAGCTCTAATGAATATGTATTTAAGAATTCATGAATATAAATAATATTGGGACATTACTGTCCAAACTATATAGCTATTGTAAAATAAAATAAGATATGCTGTACTAGAAGGAAGCTAGCACGAAACGCTGACTATTTTTTCTTTATGCAAAATTTTTGATTCACCTTTGGAGGTGGTAATTTTTTCGTTCCAAATGACCATCGATGTTAGGCGACCACCTTTGAAACAGCCAGTATCGAGTCCCTTGGAGTATTTCTTTAACATAAGGCCTCTTCTGGCATCATGGCCGTAATAAACAACGTGGGCATCTTTCTTAGGTATTTCCTTTTGTTTCTTGTTCCATATTTTAGACCACGACACGGCATTTTCTTCGAATGGATCGTCAGTCGACTCGTTAAAGTAAGGGCCGATATAAGATCTCATTTCCAAACACTTCTCGGAATCTTGTTCTTCGAAAGGTAAGTCCCAACGGACACCGCCATGTACAGCAACCCCATTGGTGTATTTGAAGCCACCATCTTGATTTGGACCATGCAATGGTACTTTGCCTAGTTTTTTGATTACCAGACACTTATTAATATAATCAATATGATGAGGCTCTAATTTCTTCGCCAAAAGATATTCAGGATCCTCATTAAACAGACCTTCGATACCTATATCTGCTTCGTCTTTGACGAACATAGGCGCATCTAATTGGTGAAATTGAGCATAGTTCCGTAAGACGTATAATTCATGGTTTCCAAGTATGCAATCGATATTATTATCGATTGCAAATTCTAAAACCTTGATAGAATCGGGTCCCTTGGCAATGAAATCTCCCAACATGAGTACATGGTCAGTGCGACGTCTGAAGTTAAGTTTTCGAAGTAACTTCCGAAGCTTTGTATAATGTCCATGAACATCGCCAATGAGTATTATTCTCTCAACGACTCTTTTCAGGTCAATCTCCACGTCACCTTCCATATCGTTTCCACTCTCTCCGATTTCAAGTTCCTCGTCACTTTCACTTTCGTTATCCCGTGTCTCACCGTCATTATCATAGGCATCTCTCGCACCGTCCCACAACCCCAATTTCTTGACTCGACCCTCGTTTAATGGTCTCAATGCAACTGACAAGTCCGTGACCTTAGTTATACCCTCCAAATCTCTCGCCTCAGGTATAAAGTAACCTGGTAAAAAAATAGCAAAAAACCAAATGCATCCAACACAAACACAAACGAATAACCCATATACCGTTATTTTTACAGGTTTACTCATTACATATTCCTCTTCATAGTAGTAGTCATCATCCTCTTCTCCATAAATCTGATACGACTCGTTATTCAACGGTTTCTTAGCACTCATGATAACCCTCTGAGCTTGTAAGAACCGTCCACAAATCGTAATATTGGATGCGCATAATAATGGAATTTAAGCGAATATATAATAGTATCGCAAATGGCGTTGGGCGATGAGTTAGACTGCACGTGTACTTCATTAAATTTGACATATGTATGAATGCTATATAACTGAAAACAATATAACGTCAATAGTATATTATAGGTTTTGAACAGACATTAGTAACTAAAGAAATAATAAAATTAAATGAATGATGAATTGATCAATGGATGAATTTAACCTCCACCCACCCCCTCAGGTCTTTCTGTCTCTTTTTGAATTACAAGCTTCTTTGATAATAATTCTCTTAATGCAGGGCTAATTTTGATTAATGAATCATTGGAATCGTCGTAGATTCCGGGATTATTTATCTTTTTCAAGGAATTTTCCCTGTCGATAATATCGATCATTCTTCTGAATCTCAAAAAGAGCAATTCTGCACGTATCAATAAATGATTCAAGTTCATGTTCATAGAAAGGTCGTTCATATATTTGAGGACCTCGTCGAACCGGCCTAGATTTTGTCTTATGATTCGTTCATTGTCGCTCAATACTGCCAAGGCGAAAAAAAGATGGAACTGGCTGGAATAATAATCAGTCCACAAGATTTCCCATAGGGAAAGTACGTTGGACCATTCGAATTCGCGTTTGAACAAGACTAGTAGCATGCGGAAGAAGAAATATAGATCTGTCGATTCACATTTTTCTAAGTGCTTAAATAAGTCTGGTAACATGAACTGAACCAATTCATTCAAAGTGAGCATTTGGTTCTTCATTCCAGATTGATCACGAAGAAAGTTCCGTTCCATACGATCCATAAAGTTCACAAAAGCCCAGAATGTCAAGGACTCGTCTTGAAATGTTACATATAATGGTGACAACAAATCTGTCATCCCCTGAACATATCCCAAATTAACGTTATGTTCATTGTAAGTCAACAATATTTCTCTCATCTTAAATAAATGGGAATTCGTGATATTAGAAACATCAAATTCGTCATCATCAGCTTCGTCCGGAGTTTCTGGTGACGACTCTCTTGTTGTTGGCAATTGATCACTTCCCATACTTGAAATAGAAACTTTCTTCTTGTTTTGAAAAATTGCTAAGTTACGGTCAGTACGATTGATATCTTTTTCAATCCTGTGTTTCTGGTCTTTCCAAAATTCTGTATTTCTTTTATCTTCGTCATTAACCCATTTTAACTTTATTTCTTCGTAAGCTGTCTGAAAGCTATTGCGCAAGGTGACTCTTTCTTCAGATGAAGAATCCCATGGATATACATTAAGTAAAAATAGCCATGCTTCTCCTCTTACGCAATCTTCTAGCCCTCCATGAAAGATTCTGTCTTTAACTTCATCTATGGAAATAACTAGTCTGCCTGAAAAATCAAATAAACCTTCCCATTCAACCTTGCTGAGGGGTTTCCTTCGAGAAGTTCTACTTACCTCTTCATCGGTCAAGATTTCTGTACTTGATCCTACACCTAACTCTTTATTAATCTTGTTATAGATCTCGTCATCCAATTGATATTTCCTGTGTGCCTCTTCTGCTTCTTCTTTAACTTGTGCTGCCCATTTTGCTAAATAAACCCTAGCGCTATCAAATTCATTTCCAATTTTTTGAACTTCTGGTTTATTTATAATCTGTTTAATTGGCATAGGGGCATTTTCATCAACAAGATCAAGTACCTGGTTTCGAGTTTTAGCTGAAAAGGTAGCAACAGTTTCCAAAACCTTCCATTTAGCATTTGCAAGAAACTTGTTAACATCCGGTAATTTGAATGGTTCAGAATTGCCTTCTTTTTTAGCTGTCTTAGATTCTTTAAATGGGGCAAAATTTCTCAAGTCATTAGATTCGGGATTAATTAAATATACCGATGGTTCCACACTTGATTTTTGAACATCTGCAAACTTTCCTAATGCATTCATAAAATCTTGCCCTCCCCAGTACATTTCACCATTATCACCGAAAGGATCGAACCTTTGATTTCTGACTTTTTGATTCTTTAACGTTGAAGGAGATTCATCGTCGTGGAAAAATACAATGGGTAACTTTTCTCCATCTTGGGTATTAATTATTATCGATCCGAACCACCATCCCACGGATGGTTTCCGGACTTGAATGGAATAGACATATGATATCGGAATGCTGAAACAAAGCCCAAAAGCGCTTGAAGTTGGAGGTTTCGAAACTACGTTCAAACTTTGCTTACCGGATGATCTACTGTTTGTACCTCCAAGCTTCAATGCTTCCAAATCATCTTGCAAATCTGCAATATCAACATTTTCATATGCCTTCAATTCTTCACTTGATAATTGCTTTTCAGACATAAACGAGATTATAATATCCCTGTTAGCTGCATTAGCACTTCTACTTAATGACAAATATCCTGGTATATTATCCTTCTTCGAGGTTGTGGGGTGAAGGTATGCTTTAGATTTGGTATAGAGCAACTCAACTTCATTGCTCGATATGCTTTTCTTTCTTGTAGCTTGCTTATTAACTGGCATGTTATTCTTACCCACAGTGAACAAAATATAAATTAATATAGTAAAAGTTAATTATTGCTTTAGAGGAGGCAAAATGATAAGAGATAGAAAAAATTACCTACATAGAATTTTTGGCGCAGTGCTCTCTAACTAATGACTTGAATTTTTCATCAATATTACTATTATACATAAAATATACATCAGTGAATATCTAAAGATATAATGAACCAGCTGAAACAATATCTCTATGGACTAATTCCATTGATTTTTCCATCTTTTCTTCTAATTCGGCGTTACCAATTGTCTTAGCTGCAGTTACCATTTGTCTCAACATTTCTTCTAATCTCTTGAACATTCTGATCAAGGAACCTTCGTAGACATCAGTCATCTTACAAATTTGAGTAAAAGAGGCACCTTTACACCATGCATATGTAACTTCCATCAATTCTGGTCTGAAAGATTCAACATATTCCTTTTCAACGAGCTCTATCTTACATTCCTTAAAGACCTTAGCAATCTTACTAGCCATATCTTGCATCGACTTCAATGGCTCAGCTAATTCAGGTTTTAATCTAGGAACTTCTTTAGCCTTTTCTTGGAAGACAAAACATGATAACAACGATGCACATTGCTCACAAGTTAAGTCATTAAATGTACCATTAAAGATCAATTCGGTCAATAATAATTCATCTCCAGTACTGATTTCGCAAGCAACTCTACCTTTTAATTCAATGATATCATTCTGTGTAGTGAACCCCAATCTTCTAAGAACTCTCTTTCTATGTCTCAAGTCATCCAATTGAATTACTGCTTGAGCTTCCAATATTTTGTCCTTAAGTGACTTTATTTTGTTCTCAATTTCTACCTTTTCACTATATTTTTCATATAAATCTTTCAATCTAACGGATTCATGAAGAGGATTACTTAACATCTTGGATTCTAAAACATCTATCTTTCTCAATAGTAATTTAAATTCATTGTCATCGATTTTCATACTCTCAATTGGGTCCATTAATGGAATACCATCAGGAAGTCTCTTTGGTAAATCCTTCATGGTCTTTAACAAATTCTTTTTAGCACTTGAACTCTTGAATTCATCAGGAACTCTTAATCTAACACTGCTGATCTTTTCAATGGAATCCAAAGTTATTGGGATGTATTCTGCTCTAGATTTTTCACCCACCTTAGCTGGTCTTATACCAATTGGAAGGTCTGGATTAAATGACTTTATTAAATTAACTGGTGAGTCAACAAACATAGTGTAAACAAAAACGTTCACGATATATGCTTCGTGATCGCTGTATGTTTGAGATGGGTTTCTCTTATTGGTTCTCTTTGAAAATGATGTGACCATACCCCAACCATAATCCATATCGCCCACCTTAACTTTTATAACTCTTCCTGGTTGTAAGAATGGCAAAATATGGCCAGGATGGGTAACTACTTGGCGAACATCGTCTTGATATATATCAAATTGCTTTTTCAAATCATAATACTCTTTGACAGTTGCTTCATCATCAATCTGAATGCTATTCGATTTCAAAGTTAATTCCTGCAAGTTCTTCTCTAATACAGGAACTGATGCTGCATTCTGAAATTGATAGAATGAGCTTTCCAACATGAACTCTGGAGAAATACCTTCAACTCTCATCAAATTCAAGATCATATTATATCCTAAATGGAAGGCTGAATCTAATCTATCTGCTTGACCCTTAACCATTCCTTTTGCAACTTGTGGCTCCATTTTTTCATCAATCATCATAATAACAATACCACGATCATCTAGACCACGACGACCTGCTCTACCAGACATTTGAATATATTCACCTCCAGAAACCCAACGGAACCCTTTACCATCCCATTTACGCACAGAAGTGAAGACGACTGTTTTAGCAGGCATATTAAGACCAATTGAAAACGTTTCAGTAGCAAACAAAACCTTCAAGAGCCCCTCTTGGAATAAAATTTCAATAATTTCCTTTAAAATTGGTAATAATCCAGAATGATGGATACCAATACCACGTCTCAATAAGGGCAAGATATTCTTAATTTGGGGAAGTTCCTTATCAGCATCAGGTAATAATTCAATTGCATTATTGAATATTTTAGTTAAAGCTTCTCTTTCATCGTCAGTATTGAAATCTAACTTTGACATTTTCAAAGCCAATGACTCACAATCTCTTTTGGAGAAAGAGAAAACAATAACTGGGTTATATCTTTTCATATAGATCATTTTAACAATTTTGTAAATATCTGACTTACCATCCTTATTACCCCCTTTATAAGTCTGTCCCTTTTTACCTTTTGACTTATCAGCAGATGATGGATCATCACCGACATTATCACTTATAGAAGCCATAGCTTTTTGGAAATTTTCTTCTCTGAAAGTCCCTTTTTCATCAACAACCAAATGAATACCATCTCCTGCCGCAGGGAACAAATAATGCTGTAATGGAGTTGGACGGAAATCTGTATAAACGACATGACATGGTTGTGCATGGATTTTGACAATCCATTCAGCGAATTCCATTGCATTTGGAATAGTAGCTGAAAGAAAAACATAATGAACCTTATCTGGCAATAAGATAATTGTTTCTTCCCAAACAACACCACGAGCCTTATCTCTCATATAATGAACCTCATCAAAGATTACCCAAGCAACTTCTCTCATAACCTCGGAACCTCTGTACAACATACTACGTAAAATTTCTGTAGTCATAACTAAACAACCCGCATCAGGATTAATAGTAACATCACCAGTCATTAAACCTACGTCACCAAATTCTGCTAATAATTCTCTGTATTTTTGGTTACTCAATGCCTTGATTGGAGAGGTATAAATTACTCTTTGCTTTTCTCTTAAAGACTGGGCTATAGCATATTCTGCAACTACTGTTTTACCGGCAGAAGTATGGGCTGATACCAATACGGATTCGCTTCTATCAATACACGAAATAGCTGTATCTTGGAACGGGTCCAAAACGAAAGGATACGTTCTTGCCTCATTTTGTCTTTTATGTTCACCAATAGGAACATATGGATATTCAGGTGGAATAGCAACTTGATGTCTAACTTGATGTCTCAACTGTAATTGTGCTGGCTTTGCATCAGACGTTTTTCCCATTAATCCATCAGAGGCAGCAACCTCTCTTGAAGCTTCAATTTCGACAGCATCGAAAACAACTGGAGTGATATCTTGTTTAGATTTGGATTTTTCGTCTTGCTTCTTTTCAGTTTTCTTCTCTTTCTTAGCTTGTTTTTCTCCGCCATTCTCTTCAGGTTCTTCTGAAGCTTGACGCTTCTTGCTTGAAGCCTCATTCTTTGGATTTGTTTCTGTTTGTATTACTGGAGGAGCATTGGAAGGTGCTTCGTCAAAGACGTCAAACAAATCTTCACCATCCATCTCGATAATATGTGAATATGTGAATAATGCAAAGAGTATAGATATAATATATTTATTTTTCAAATGATATTATGTCTGCGATTTAAAAAAAAAAAAAAAATTGAACTCATCGAATACAAATTTAATAGTGTAGATTAATGCAATTTAGGTCTATAAAGTTTAGAAATATCTAGATATATATAATTACGCTTCAACTCTTTCGAGAGAGACTTTTTCTTGGTTTTGTAATGCTTTTAAAGTTCTCCATTTTTCTCTATCATATTCCCCAATTACTGCGCTTGGAATTGAACTAACTCTTGATCTATCTGAACTATGAGCAGTATCCAAATCCCAGAAGCTTAATGCATTCTCAGTCATATATATCAGACAACCATCATCATTGGTGTTGAATAAATTATTCTGGGAAGTTGCGTTGGATTCTTCTGCAAAAGTCGGTTCTATAGGGCTCGGGGTCTGAAGCTTACTAGGCGACCTAAGTAGGGCCCTGAAAGACTTTCTCGGGGAACTTGATTTTGATGATTTAGTGGAATACATGGAAAACTGATTTGAAGCCAAAGAACTTGTATGCTTGTGATTCGAATTAATATTAGGATCTTTCAATGAACTCAAATCGAGACTATACCTACTAGTCATTGGTTTTCTTTTAAAAATCACATTTAAACGTTTTGGGCTCTCTTGAAAAAACTTCTTAATTGGCGAGGAGCTTGCTGTTGAAACAGTGTGTCGTTCTGCAATAGTGTTAACGTGATGTAATGTGTCTTCCAGAGATTTTATAGACAAACTCTTTGATTCACGAGAATCACTATGTGTACCATCTATTCCAGTGTATGGTTCTCTATATGTGTGTAATGATGGAGCACTTGAGGATCTATTCAAAGAAGTGAAAGAACGGTTGAGCTCCGTTCCTTTAGTACTACCTGTAGTACTATATATATCACTCAAGTTGTCGATATTATCAAGCCGATATTCTAAGGGCGGTAATAAATCTATATCAGCAGGTATTACTGAATTACTACCGTCACTCATAGATCTTAAGTTTTGATCGCTTACTAATCTTGTAATGCCAGCAATATTCAAGTTTGCACCAGATCTAGTTCTATGTTCATTCCATTTTGTTGAGTTACTATCCCAATCCTTTAGGGAGATATGATTCATAGAGCTTGAAGTCTCATTTTCCTTTGATTCTTGCTTCCATATGATATTCGAAGTGGAACTGGATTTCGGAATTTTTTCTAGACCATTTAAGGATTTATAGTAATCTTCAGGTGTTTGTTCATCTTCTTTTTCTTGACCCGATTGGTTTGTGGTTTCCTTTCTGTAATTAAACTCATTAAATTGATAGGTACCTTTTTTCTTCGGAGTCTTTTTGAAGATTTCAACTGGCTCTTCTTCAACAACTGCTATATCCTGATCAAATCCTTTGAATCTTTCCTGATCAATTGGCTCATCAAATTCAGATATAAACGGTAAATTCGAATACTCTGTATCTGTGGCTTCATTACTATTGGCTTTTTCTACGTCACTCAGATCAGCTTCACCAACAGTGCTTAAACCTGATACAAGATCCTTTTGTAAATTGGAAGAATGTTTCGGACTACCTTTGTGACTGAGAGGACTCTTATTCTGCTCCTCTGTCTTTTTACCCAATGTTTCTTGTTGCCTTTTCAATTCCATTATGGGACTTTCACCACTTTTTAATACTGCTGGCAACAAGGATTCATTAACATTTCGAAGAAATATTTTTTCATCGTGTATTGACTTCCGTCTTTCTTCTTTATTCGTTTTTCTAGATTTCCCACCAATATAACTAGTTGATTTAGATCTTTTTACGAGATATCTGCTGCCATCAATTGGGCTATTATTTTCGCCATGAAGGATGTCATTACAATTAGACTCTATCAATGAAACTCGTCTATATCTGTTAGTGTTAGATTCGTCACTCTTGAAGCCAAAATTTTGATCATGTGTGTAATTCACAGGGGTTATGACTTGAGAACAGTTTTGGTTTAATTTATTTATGTCTAACGTGTTTAAATCCGGAATGGGCTCAAATTTTGACTTTTTGTTGTTAGCACTTCTATAGTGATCAAGGTTTGTTGTTTTCACAAAATTCGGAACGCTCTTCGACTGTTTCAATCCACTTATCATATTCTGTTTGTCATTGGCAAGTTTGCTATTTGAATCTATCGCTCTTGGGCTCATCCTAAATAACCCAAAACTGGTCTTTTTGGCAAGTGATTTAGTAGGTGTTTCGGGTATAGGAATGTTAGTGAAATTGGTTGAAAGCTTCAACGAATTTAAATTTGTATTGGAATCCATCCAATTCTTGTTAGTATAGTACAGGTAATCCGATGTATCATCATTCGGAGGATAGTCCATAAAATATGCTGAATCATTGTTCGTGTTGATATTCAATTTATTTTTGACCACAGTATCGTAAATCGGTCCTTCAACCAACGTCTGATCCGATATTTTCTTCGATACTTTTTGATCTTCTATATTCAAATTTTGGGGTAGATTATCTTCTTGAATAGGATGAGCATGGGTGATTTGTGACTCTAGGAAGGAGTCTGACAGAGAAACAGCATCCTTTTCCAAGTCGAAGTCTTCTATTTCCTCTGGACCTCCTTGCAAAAATACAATGAGATGTAATACTAGTGAAATGGCCATGAAAAAGACATTTATAATGAATATAGTGGGCAAAGTTACTTCCCAACCTCTGAATCCTTTTGAAAAATCCAAACGGTCGTGAATAATGTTGATGCAGAAGATGATACCTGTGACAATTTGAAAAATGTGTGCTATGAGTTGGAATATCAAAAATAAAGGGGTTAGATTCAGTCTAAACAATATCTTAATAAGCAATGAAACACCACTAATATATCCTCCAATAATGAATAGAAGCAATGCAATAGTCATAGTCTGGCTTGTTAAAACGGCTACTCCAAGTGATGATGTTGTTATGCTCAAAAGCATCACTAGTAGATCAGCCGGCACTGCTATTAGCATACAATCGACCATTGTATGTAATTATTATTAGCTGCTATTACCTTATATTTAGGAAACGCAATTAATTTCCAGTATAGTTGAGTGAATGGGTATTTATGAAGGTGGAATTATCTTTGAATTGAATAGACGATACTGTTGATCCACTTATTTTGTCGTTATTGATTGGAAATCGTCAAGAGACCTGTATATTGTATTATTTAGACTTAATCATGGATGAAATGTTTATGTCCTGGAACGATCTTCGATGTATATAGTCTTTACCAAATAGTTAATAATATTGATCCATGATGTTTACAATTTTCCTATTTAAGAAATTGTTGCGAAATTTTTGTATGGTGCTCGTCTCGAATGAGATTTTGTAGACAATAAGCATTATGATTTTTTGAAGAAATGATAGTACTCAATAATCGACTGTGCTGGTGATGCGGCTGAGCACGACCGAGCACTCTAATTGAAATGACTAAGATATGTGAAATGACCAAGCAAGATTGGACTTTGGTAGCCCACTCATTTTTCTGGTGCAATGCAAAAATCGATCTTTGCATCCTAACACCAATGAAAGGATTGCAGCTGAGCTAGATGGAACCATTACGGCCGAAATAAATTACCAAATTTGTTTTCAGGAGACAATACAAAGTATCACTTTTACATTCTATCTGTCGGTATATATCCTAAATATGTTGATGATAACAAAGCTGATTTTGATACTTTGGTGACGAAAAATATTACGAATCCGCATTAGGATAACCTAGGCATTATTCAACATAGATAAAATTTTGAAGAGAGTCTGTTAGAATATCTGAAATGACATGGATTTAAACATTAGACTGATGTCTACAAACTTGTGAGAAATATCGCAACTAAGTATTATTTAAGCAATTTATTGAAAATAAGCTAAATTTTTTAATGTATAAAAAGCCTTGAAAACTAGGTTAATAAATGGTGCTTTCAATTTAGTTCTAGATTGCTTAACTAAATTATTTGAAAATTTTTCACACCTAAGAACCTTATCTTTGCATATTTTTGGTTTAGGCCATGCTCGAATTCAGGTTTATGATGCATGCAATAAACGGGTGCAAGAAGTAGAGTCGGTTTTATAAATTATTACGATGTAGTAAAGTTGTTTTATAGTTGGATGAATACAAACATCCATTTGTGTTAATCTGAGTTTTATTATTGAAGTTATTAGATGTGTTACTATTGTAAGATGAAGCAACAGCCACTGAAGTTTATTTTTCTTTTACATGCCTTATTAATTGACTTAACAGTAAGAAATGGGTAAATAATAATAGAGTATAAAAAAATATTGAAATAAACTCTATTAAAAATACTAAAGAGATTAGGTTACTGCAATCCTCTAACTCACCGACTCTTAATATTAACAAGAAGGGCGAAAAAAAAAATACTCTGGTAGTAAGTTTAATTCGAGGCCCGTGTTTAAATGTTACACATTTCGCAGCATTTCTTATTTTAGACAATTTTTATTTATAATAGCTCTTATCTGTTTAATGCCAAAAGCACTCAAGGGAAAATTGTATCTTTCCTTTCATAGATTAACAAGCTCAAAATGGGGACAAGAGAATGATATATTACTACCGAAAACCATCACAGAAGTTTTTTATTCAAAAGCTATAGTTGTGCTAATCAAATATAATTAAATCATATGACCATCATAAAGATATATGTTATTATATAGCGATCAATTAAGTATCCAAAATAGTTCCAGTTAGCTCTACTTTAAAGTTCCGTCTTATAAATGTGCTTGTGAGTAATCTTAAACTTTGTAATATTTAAAGAAAACTCAACATTTTTGATGAAAAGTTCTAAACCCGAAATCCCAATTCTTCTCTAATTTTACAAGCCTTGAGTTTTTACTTAGATAAACATTGAAATATTTATTCATAAAACCCTATAAGTCGATAAACTAAACGAAAAATTAATACACTTGGGAAGAAATTAATAAACATAAGGGGATTAAAATTTAACATACTAGCATCAGAAATCAATTTAAGTTAAAGGTTAGATCTCTTGATTCTTAGATGTACGCAATAACAAGTAAAACAGTCCACAATAATGAATTACTCCGACTAAGGGAGGTGGCCTCACCATTGTAAATGCTAACAGAAGTGAAGGTAAACAGTTCAGAAGACACACCATTAGGACTAAGCGTAGATGCAGCTGAAGTGGGAACAGCGACATTAAGAGATTTAATCGACTGGAAAGTAGTACTAAAACTTGGTGTTCTTATGGTATAATCAGGTTCAATTGAGAAATGTACATCAGGCAACGGTGATTCCAGAGATTCTGATTCTTGAATTGGGCTAGAGATGCTTGAAGTATTTTCCGTAGTCTCTGTAGGTAATGGATAATGCGTGGTATAAGTCGAGTCTTCCTCTGTGATAATTGTTGCACCGCTACTACTCCTGGTAAGCTCTCGTTGACCACTTGAATGCGTAGTAATGGCATTTTTGCTAGTTAATTTGTCATCTATTACGCTGGAGGTCGAAGTAGCTTGTGATTTATTGTTTTCAAAATTTTCTGCTTCGCTTGAAGATGAATCATGAACGCCACTAAGAGTCAAAGTCGTTGTGATATAATCGCCTTTGGAATTTGTTTTGACGATTATTTCACAGGTTTGGATGGTTACAGAATGAGCCAAGCTAATTGTTTCAACGAAAGTTGAACACCCAGTAGTGAGAATACTTGAAACAGCCTCAGAATTTAAACTAGAAGCTTGAGTCTGTGATATAGATGGAACGGTTGAATAACTAGTGATGGGTGGACTAGTGACTGGACTTGAAGGGACAACTAAGGTTGGTGCAGTACCGGAGTATGGTGACGTCTCAATTGAACTAGGTGGAGCAGCTGAACCAGATATAGCGACTGAGCTGGAAGGTGGTTCAGAACTAGATGGAGGTTCCGAGCTGGATGGTGGTTCAGAACTAGATGGTGGTTCAGAACTAGATGGTGGTTCAGAACTAGATGGAGGCTCTGAACTAGATGGTGGTTCAGAACTAGATGGAGGCTCTGAACTAGATGGAGGTTCAGAACTTGAAGGTGGTTCAGAACTTGAAGGTGGTTCCGAGCTGGAAGGTGGTTCAGAAC
>NW_015385473.1:0-68914 GCF_001447935.2 Debaryomyces fabryi
TAATATAACATCATGTACATAAATATAACAAGAATCCAAGAGAATTCTCTAGTCAGTATACATCATAATCCACTAGAATCAAACTAAATTTAAGTTCTGGTTCCAATCAATTATTATTATTATTAACGATATTTTCTCTCGAAGTATTTACAATATCGTCAATATTGGCCAAGGAATTTTTCCAGTCCACCAAAACATTTTTAACGTTTTCCCAATTCTTGGAAATACTTTCATCATCACCAGCTATGATAAATCTATGGACTCTGGTTAAGTAAAAAGTTTGGTCCAATTGGTTTAATTTACCTTCGATAACACCCGCTTTAATTGAGTTAATTAATAATGACTCAAAATCTTCAGCAGATGAGGCTAATGCTGTTGGGATTTCATTGTAGTTGAAAACGTTCTTGTTATCATTGTCGACGAAAAATTTACCTAATGCCAAGATTCTTGATTTCTGTTCTACGTCTTCACTTGATAAACCAGAAGAAGAAGGAACAGATGTAATTAATTCACCTCTAGTGTATTTGGTAAAGAGCGATACTAATTCATCGCTGGAGTTATCCTTTAACGCACTGGCCACACTGTTGTTAACTAAAAATGAAACATCCGTAGTAGATGACGATAAGGCAAATTTGATTAAATTGTGCAATTCATTTAAGTTTAATGTGTGATTTGATGTGAAAGATTTAATCAATTGTAATGATTTGTAAGACTTCTTATCATCCAAGCTAACGAATTGCCAGAAGATAGTCTTCACTTGTTCATCTGTAGCATTTGCTTGTTTCAACCATAAGACTAAGTTATTTCCAACTGGCTCCTGGATTAAACTGTAATCAATGCTCGACTTTTCAACAACACTTAAAATTGTTGTCAATATGTGAATTCTATTTGACGAGGTTTCTGGCAAGAAATTGAAGAAGGTATTTAAAATGGATAAGATAGTAGTTGACTTGATAGATTTTCTATCTCTTAATAAAGGTTGTTTGGTTGGGTTACATTCAATTAAGTTTTGAATAATTTGGGAATCTTTATTTAAAACCTTTTCAAATGATCCTTCAAGTTGAGATAAAATGTAAGTAATCAAGTTAAATGTAGGTTCAAATTCTCTGTCTGATAACTTAGTTAAGTTAGATGCTGTCGAAGTTTCGTAGATTTTCTGAATTAAACCCGATTTGTCAACTATTTCATTATTTTGGTCATTGAAAAAAGAGTGTAAAGTTTTGGAAAGTTCAACCGATTCATTAACAGAATCAATAATCTGACCATACTCCTTAACGGAATCTTTTAACTCGTTATCAACAACTATAACAGCAGGCATAATATTGTACTAAAATGTTGATACTATTCAAGTTTAAATTGTCTTTCTTTAATCAAACTCTCGTTGTTCAGATAAAAAAAATTTTCGATATTCCAATCCTGATTAGTAGAGGTTTATACGCACCCCTTTAAAATAGAATTTATACTTGAACATAATATTACAATAGTTAACTACAAAATCACATATACATATATACATATATATTTAGAATATTTCTGGGTTCTAGCTTTCATCTTCCTCCTCTTCATTAATAATAAAATTGGCTTGATACATATTATTTCCGTTTATAGGGCCCATAATATTGTTGTTTCTGTTCCAAACTGAATTATCATCTATTAGTTGCATGTTTCTATAATTTACATCGCTATTTTCCTGCTGATTAGCATTTTTAGGCCAGGATGTTTTCACAGAAAAATTCGAGTTATACATCTGATCCTGGTTATTATTAATTTGTCCATTTTTCAGCTTAAGTTTATTAAATTTATTTGGTATTGGTGGTGAATGAGACCTTGTAATAGTTTCATTATCATTAAGAAGCTGATACGGCTGAATATTATTGGGTTTAGGAGGTGCTGTGTTTTGAGAAGGAGTATTTCTGGAATGACGCCAAAGCTTTGAATTAACGAATGTCATTTTTTTGGCTGGTGGCGTCGTTTCTGGGGACACTGGTCTATTTGGCACAGGCGATAAACTCGAATTAATATCATTTACTGGTTCTGTCATCGGAACTATGGGAGTTGGCGAAGCGAATAAGTTACCATTCATGTTGGCACTCTTTCTGGACTGAGAATAACTTTCCTCCGACGAATTACTAGACAAGCGTGACAATGATCTTTTTTGATGATGCGATTTGGTAGGAGCAGGATTTGATCCAGTGGCAGCGGTCGAAGTAGACATGATTGAAACGTCTGATGATAATGTTCGCCTATAACTTGGACGCTTCTTGATAAGCGATGGTTTAGTATTAGTTGTGGCTGATGATCCTGAAACCGGACTCATCACAGAAGAATGTCTTTGAGGGAAATCTTGTTGCGAATTATCTAATGACGACTCATAGATGCCATCTTCGTCATATTCTTCTTCATCCATAGTATCCGTTTCCCCAAGAATATCAGATTCGGACATCATAGTTGAGAGCTGGCTCAAATGGCTCAATTGGCTTACCTGAGATACAACAGATGAAGGTCTTGTCTTTAAATATTTCGATGACAAAGGATAATTGTCCAGTGTTGGGGTTGCTTGTCTATTTGGCGATTCAAATACCGCTTCATCCATATTATTATCTACGTCCTGGATAAGGTCATTTTTTTCTTCGATTTCATTCTCATTAGGCACCAGGTTTTCATTCACAAGTGTTGTATCCTGTGTCTCGATTATTGGAACTATATGTCTGTAAATTCCGTTAGGATCTGTCTTTGGACTTGGTGAGCGACCATTGCTGATGAGTGCAATCTTTTCCCCATTACCATAATGCTGTTCCGTGGGTCTCAACGCATTCTCCCTTGTTATCTCAGCACCATTAGTATTCTTGTTCTTCTTCCAAAATTGAAGCTTGTTAAAGATTCTAGCATTTTTAATCTTCTTTTTCAGGTTTTCACTTCCAGTTGTGGAACTGAGAGTGGTAGTAGCATTTGAAGGTCTTCTTCTCATTTCATCTTGGTTAAATGTAACTATTTTTGTAAGTGGCGCAGTTTCGGCATTCGTTTCTTGGAATTCAGGGTTATGCATGAAGTCTTGATCTAAATTAGAGACTGTCTTATTCATTCGATGTCCTGTTAAAGAATTTCTGTTCAGCTCAGAACCTTTAGGCCTCTTATATGGATCGCTAAATTCAATAGACTTTCGTGATCCAACCTTTGAAAGGTTTGTCCTGCTGACGCTATTTCTGTTCGAGCTTAAACTTAAACTTGAAATGATTCTTTCTAAAGGCGGAGGACCACTTCCCTGCTCAGATAAGGAAAGGGCACTTTTGACTTTCTTACGAGAATTTATCAATGATTTTTTTGCCTCGTGATACTTCCTTTTCTTTTCCTTATAATGTCTCTTCTTCTTAGTAAACTCTCTAACTAAAGACAATTCATAGAATGCAGTCAATGGGTTTTTCTCTCCATTTAATACATCTTGTTGAAGCTGAATAGTATCAATGTTTAATTTCTCAAATCTCCTCATTAGATTTCGATCCATCTTTGATTGGAATGGTTGTGCATCGGAATTATAATGTTGACTTATCGAAAGAATAGAATCCTGATCATTATAGATAGATGATCTATTGGTTTTCTCAAAATGTCTATTATTTATATCAATAAAAAATGACGAGTTTGATATGTCGTTAAGACTAGGCCGTGAACGCGGATCTTTGGAAAGCATTCTTCGTAAAAGGTCAATAGCTTCTTGCGGTACTGAATCTCTATAAATGGGTTCTTCGTTTATTATTTTGTATTTCGTTTTCAAATCGTCATCTTCATCGAAGGGCATTTCACCATAGAGCATTGTGAATAGAATAACTCCTAAAGACCAAATATCAATGGCAAATCCTGAATACGGCTGGTTTTTGATTAGCTCAGGAGCCATATAAACGGTTGTGCCGCAAACTGTAGAAAGAAACTGACGTTTTATTGGATTAAACTCTCGAACAAATCCAAAGTCAGTCAATTTAACTATTGATTTCTTAGTATCTGCCAAAAGTATATTCTCCAATTTTAAATCTCTATGTGCAAGGTTAAGTGAATGAACATATTTCACTCCCGTTATTATTTGGTTGAACAAATTTTGGCATTCATGATATTCGAGTCTTCGTTTTTCATAAATGTAGTAAAACAATTCACTTCCTTCGCAATACTCGAGAGCCATCCACAAGTGTTTTTCCGTTTTTATCACTTCATATAATTTTACAATGTTTTTGTGTTGTAATTGTCTATGGTAATATACTTCCCTAACAATATTTGGGTCGTCAATCAAGCCACACTTCAATACCACTTGCACATTCAAAAGAACATGGTTAGCCAAATAAACTTTTCCAAAGGCACCTTCCCCGATTTCTTTTATAATCTTATAATTGCCTATATGTATAACTTCAGGTGATGTGATTTGTATGTAGAATTGGTTGAACTGAGCAGCAAGACGAGCTTTGGTATTCTGGTCGCTCACTCTTGACCCATTCATCAATACTTATTAGCCTTTAGCTTTTCTAATAAAACTTATTGATATTGGTTCGAGTAAAGATAAATCTTTTCATTAAATGCACTACTAGCTCTATATTTGAATCGACAATTATTCCACGCTATTTCGGATGGTAGATAATAATGTCTGTGTTATCAATATTGTTTAAAACGAGGGTCCAATTTGTCCATTTACTTGAATTCTCGAAACGATAAAAATCACTGACAAACACGTCAAATAAAGGATTGTAATAGTTCGTAGATAACTCGAAATAAATACTGCAGCTTTTATTAATAACTAGTTTAAACTGATAAGGTGCTTGGACAAAACCGAAAGAAGCTAAAGCTAGTAGTTCCAATAATCACCCTCAAGTCACGAGTACATCACCAAAAAATTCAGGAAGAATCTGATTCTTTACGTCTTTAACAAACTATAAGGTAGCATATAGGTTCAAAGGACAAGAAGCATGAGCATCCGATTTGCAAGAATACGGAGTACCAATGTTGCACCTAAATTTTTGGGGAGGTGTGTTAAACAGTTCAGTACGTCGTTTCTTTCTAGGAACACCAATGCGCTTAGTAAAGTAAGGAAGTCATCGAATGGTTGGGAAAATATATTCAAGCAGATAAACGAAACGAGTCCTCCAATTACAAATATTAATAGTGCGTTAGAACCTTTCGATCAATTAAAAGAAGTTGTGAAGAAGCCTTTATGGCAGATATACTGGAAGCTAGTTAACCGGGAATTCGAACTGCCGTTTTCTAATATGAATAACCTTAGTAATGATAGAGTTAATAATCTTATTGAGTCATTTACAGAGAAGCTTATGTTACAGTTTGAAATTTATTTGCATGATCCATCAAACAGCAGGCCGATACTGGATATTAAACTCGTTGACTATATAAATCCGAAAATCTGCAACATAACACAGATTATATATCTGATTAACAATGACACAATACCGACACAACTCCCCCTGTTCTATGGTTATAACACAAAGACTGATTGTTTGACCAATATATTAACGAAGTTGATATATAAAGAATATGTGGAATCGTCTTTGACGCATACTAAACAACAGGACTCGTTGGTAGATCTTTCTAATCCAGCTGAGTGGTTTCCTGAAGCAAGAAAGATGAAGCGTAAGTTCATTATGCATGTTGGACCAACTAATAGTGGTAAGACATATAATTCTTTGCAGAAATTGGCCAAGGCCAAATCAGGTTATTATGCTGGCCCGTTAAGATTATTAGCCAGAGAAATATATGAGAGGTTTCATGATCAGGGCATAAAATGTAATTTAATAACTGGTGAAGAAGTGATCCCGTCCATTGACTCTTTTGGAAAAATAAGCGAAATCTCTTCAGGAACTATTGAAATGATTCCCAGCCACAAGAAAATGGACATCTGTATAATTGATGAAATTCAAATGATTGCTGATCCGAGAAGAGGAGAAGCATGGACTAATGCTGTATTGGGTGTTCAGGCAAAAGAAATTCATATGTGTGGAGAAGAAAGTGCTGTTCCATTAATATTAAAGTTGGCTAAAATCACTGGTGACGAAGTTGAAATTAATAAGTATAATAGATTAGGAAAGTTAACTGTTTGTAACAAGGAAGTTAACAATTTCAAGAATCTTCAAAAAGGTGATTGTGTTATTGCATTTTCTAAGAGAAAAATCTTAGAATTAAAATGTGAAATTGAAAGATCGACTAATTTAAAAGTCGGGGTTATTTACGGGGCATTACCACCTGAAATCAGATCGAAAGAAGCAAACGGTTTTAATAGTGGCCATTATGATGTCCTAGTAGCCTCAGATGCTGTTGGTATGGGCCTTAATTTGAAAATTAAAAGAATCGTCTTTTATGCAACTAAAAAATTTAACGGAAACGAAACCATTCCTCTTACTGCATCTGAAACGAAGCAGATATCAGGTAGGGCAGGCAGATTCAGCAAAGATGAAGGAGAGCTGGAGGGATTCGTCACTGCCATGTATAAAAAAGATCTTCTATTCTTGAAAAAAATGATGAATGAGCCGATCCAGAATTTATCAAAAGCTTGTACATGGCCAACAGACAAGGTTTGGACATATTATATGAGCAAATTCCCAAAATATACTTCTTTTTATGACATTTTAGCACAATTTGAAAAAGAGACAACTAGCATTGAAATGGAGAATTTTTTCATTACTGCATTAGATTCTAGATATGAAATTTTAAATTTATTCTTGAGAAATGATTTGTACAAGAAAACCACTATCGAAGATCAATTGAGATTAAGTTTGGCCCCTATTAATATCAATATGTCGTCACCATTAGTGGTTGATACAGCACTTAAATTTTTTCAGAATATCACAAAGTGTGAAACCAAAAATATATTTGATTTCAACTTCTTACATACTGAGACATTGAAAAGACGTCCAAAGTTTACCGCCACAACCGAGCAGACTGTACAGACTTTGCAGAGTCTTGAAGAGAACCACAAATTGGTCTTAATATTTTTGTGGCTAAGTCAAAGATGGCCAACATTATTTGTTGACAAAGAAAGTGCTACTGAAACCAAAACTTTAATCGAAAAGCGCATTAGCGAAGAGTTACTTAATCTTAGAAGATTAATCAAGAATTCTCGTTCAGTTGGAATTGAGCCAAGAAGATCCAACCCAAAGAGCTTCAAATATCGTTCAAGCCAACAAAAATGAGCTCTCGATTATTATACCCCTAGATAATGTATATAGCTGCATGAGTCTTGTAAATAAACCGCACCCCCACTTTGAAAAATTTATCCCCCAATTCCCCCAACCTTCGGAAAATACTTAAATGTTAGTTTTTCCTTTCGATACAATATAGACTAGTAATAGATAAGAAATATACGTTACAACAATGACAACAACTTCAAATACTGTGATAGTAGTAGGTGGACCAGCAGGTACTGGTAAAACCACAATTGCAGAATTATTGGCAGCCCATTTTCAGTGTCCCTTTATAGAGGGTGATGCGCTTCATCCACCTCAAAACATAGCTAAAATGTCCAAAGGGACTCCTTTGACTGATGACGATAGATGGGATTGGCTCAAAGAAGTGGCGCAAGTTTCTGCCAGACATTGCACTGATTCCACTAACAAAGCAAATATTGCAATTGTGTCATGCTCTATTCTTAAAAAGGTGTATCGTGAACATATTAAAAAGTGCTCTGAAGAAAGCCTGTCAGACAAGATTCAATTCAAATTTGTATTCTTACATACCACATTAGAGCATTTGTTTGAGAGAGTACAAAACAGACCTGGACACTTCATGAAATCTGATATGGTTAGTTCACAATACTCTATTATGGAAATTCCTTGTGGTGAAGAGTTGATTGAAAACGGTGGAGAAGCATTACCTGTTGATACTACTGATAAATTACCTCAACAAATATATCAAGAGACGCTATCAGCATTAAAGTTATAATTCACTGAAATCAAAAACTTTTCGTGTCTATGAAATCTGTAAATTTACCCTTTTTTCACAAGTAGAAAATCAAAAGTTGCTGTTTATAGATATACAATATATAGACACTGTTCGAAGTATTCTAACCAACTATAATTCAATGTAGCAAAGGACAAATTGTAAAATAAAAAATTGTGTGTGTGACTATCGCAATTTAGATAAATAATTTTTCAGTTTAAAAGGATATTCTATTTAGACAAATACTATCGAGTACTAATTGGGGTTCCTATGACTAGTTTTGACCCTGAATCTATATCCTACTTTAATCCGAATGTGGATAGGCGGGTGGCATTAATTACAGGGGGTAATAGTGGTATTGGATGGTATACTGTGTTACACCTTTACCTCCATGGATATATTGTTTATATTGCAGCTAGAAGTAAAACGAGGGTAAATACTTCTATAAATGAGCTTAAGGAAGAGGCTATGGTTATAAGACTGAAATACACTTCGCAACAATCCTCTAGTGAACGATTTTTAGGAGAATTATACTACTTAGATATTGACTTATTGAGCTTATCGTCAGTCTTGAATGCAGTTGAGACATTTAAGTCTAGAGAAAAGCATTTAAATATATTAATTAATAATGCAAGTGTTATGGCTTTGCCGTACTCCATAACAAAAGATGGGTTTGAGATTCAGATGCAAACTAATTACATTTCACCTTTTCTATTGACTACTATGTTATTACCGCTTTTGGAGAACTCTAGTGAATTATTTCCAAAAAGCGACCCGCCAAAGATTATTTACTTAAGTTCAATTGGTCACCAATTAGCTTTCAAGTATTTCAATTTGAATTCTACATTTAATTACAGACCAAATATTGTGTTCACCTGGTTTAGGTATGGCTTGGCTAAAACATGTGGTATTCACTTTATGAAGATGCTTGCCTTGAGAAATCCAAAGATATTGTGTATGTCTGTACATCCCGGATTTGTTATGAATACTAATTTGTTCTCGTACTGGACTAGATTACCTATTATAGGTATACTATTCTGGTGCTTTTTTCAAATTTTTGGATATTTATTTGGTGTCTCTAGCGAGCAAGGTTCGTATGCTACTGTTAGATGCTGTCTTGATCCTAATTTATCTCTCGAGGAAGATAATGGAAAATATTTTGCAACTAATGGTGCAGAAGCGGAACCATCAAAAATTGCTAAAAATATGAATTACGCTGCTAGAACTTGGATATGGACCGTTCAGAAACTAAGTGAACGAAAAATTAATATCCCAAATTAGAAGTCATTGCATTATTATTTATCCTACTTCTAATTCTATCTATAACTTATACTATTGCATTATCCCTTCCGTTTATTCTGTTTTCGTGATATTCCCTGTTGTAAAAGTACTGAGCCAGGTCCAATATCCGTATTAATACTTTTAAATAAATTCGTCAAACCATCAATATCATTACTACCGTTTAATTTTTGTAAAAACTGTTTGATATAACGTTCTTCCTCGTCAGTATTTTCATCATCAGTTACATCTTCACCGTCATCTTCAGTATCACTTTCGTCATTTACCTCGCCATTATCATATTCTGTTGATGTATCCGTTTGGTAATCACTATCATTACTATATTCTTTAAATTCCTTGAGTTTTCTCTTTGAATTTGTAGGCGAAGTATTGTTTCGAAATCCTTCAATATCCTTATCTGATAATTTCAATGCATCTTTTAAGAAAAACTCAAAAAAGTCGTCCTCATCAATATCTCCATCATCGTCTATTTTTCTCTTATCGTGTTGATAATTTGGTTTATCTACAGCTTCTTCATCATCACTCGTGTTATCAATTCCATCCAATCCTGCAGTTGTATCTTTGAAGAAGTCATTAAATCTGTCTATTAATGCAGATTCATTAAATTCAGTCGGCACGTCTGCTTCGCTCATATTCTCAAACTGATTAAAGATTTCCGTATTTTCTGGAATATGATGAGTAAGTCTTCCCTGTTCTATAAGTTTATCTTGAATAACGCTTCTCGATAAATTGGATGGCTTACCAGAAATTTTCAGCAAGCAATTATTCAGTCTCATAATATTATCTATTCCCACAGTTAATATTTTGGATGCTAATAGTCCAAATTCGAATTCCATAGCATTCGTAGTTTGTAGTTCCAACTGTTTGAATTTCATTAAATTTAAACTCAAAAAGGGTACCCCAACTTTTGTAGGTATTAACAGATCATCCTTTATTGATTTTAAATTCTGATTGAGAGGTAAGGATTCCTTAACGAACTCACTAATTGATTGAGATACTAAGTAAGGTTTTTCAGCAAATATTTGTAATACTTGGCTTGGTAATGAAATTTCAAGATCATAGATTATGTCGATCAAGAATGTATCATTTATTTTAGATAATTTCTCATTTAAGTGACTTGCAATTGCTGGATACTTTTGGAAATTCGCTTCGAGAAGTTCATCTAAAGCCTCTTCTAGTGTCAAGTTATTTAGCTCTTGGTTTGGATTAATAATTAGAACAGTTTTGTCATTTATCCAAGCTCTGTTTAGAGAATTATTTGGTTCCAACCAAGCTGGTATAAAATCAGAACTTTCTACCAATATGAATTCGAAGTCTGATGAGTCCCAAAGGTGGATATATAAATCTGGATAAAATGTCAGAAATTCCCACAAAAGATTAGTCAACAACCATTCATCATTCAAACTGTCTTGATATATAAACTCCCCGTATATGTAACTTATTTCATTATGCTTATATTGCTCGAAAACGGGAGGCGAATGGAACCATGGGTAGTGTTCTATAAACGGATCCAAAAATTCTTTCAAGTGGGTAAGAATTTTTTCGATTTTATCAAAATTTACATTAAATAAAGTGAATGATAATGTTTCCTTTTCAAATACCAATTGATTATTTAATTCATCTAGATTATAGTTATCCCATATATAGCTAGGATCAAGTGATGTCATTGATTATAAGAGATTATAAGAAATTATAAACAAACATATCCAAGTAAAGAAGCGAAAATCATCATCGCGATCGAAGGCTAATCTGAAATATCAAATTCCTATATAACTAACTTAGAATATTTATAATTTGGAGTCATGGTCAAATCTTTCAATAACAATAGAAGATGCACCACCACCACCGTTACAGACACCAGCAATACCAACTTTACCACCTTCTTGAGCTAAGACTGATAATAAAGTGACAACAATTCTAGCACCAGAACAACCTAATGGGTGACCTAAAGCGACAGCACCACCATAAACATTCAATTTCTTAGATGGAATGTTACAGATTTTAGCATTAGCTAAACCAACAACTGAAAAGGCTTCGTTTAATTCGAAGAAATCAATGTCATCCATGGAAAGGTTGGCATGTTTCAAAGCTTTTGGAATAGCCAATGATGGAGCAATTGTGAAATCAATTGGAGATCTAGCAGCTTCACCCCAACCAGAGATCTTAGCCAAAGGCTTCAAGTTCAATTCCTTCAACTTCTTTTCGGAAACTAAAATAACAGCAGCACCACCATCGTTCAACGAAGAAGCATTTGGGGCAGTGACGGTACCATTTTCCTTTTGGAAAACAGTTCTAGCAGATCTCAATCTAGCTTCGTCGAAGTTGCCAACTTCTTCATCGTTAGAGACAACAACGTCTGGCTTTCCTCTCTTACCTGGGATAGTAACTGGGGCGATTTCATTTTCGAACTTACCGGCCTTTTGTGCGTTACCAGCCTTGGTGTAAGAACCGATAGCAAATTCATCTTGGTCTTCTCTGGAAAAACTGTGGTCCTTGGCACACTTTTCAGCAGCAACACCCATCAACTTATTTTCATACACATCCAACAAACCATCCTTTTGAACACCATCAACCATAACAGCATCACCGTATCTGGCACCACCTCTAGCAGATGGAACGTAGTATGGAGTGTTTGACATAGATTCTGCACCACCCGCTACGACGATATCCGCTGTACCGGTCAAAATCGTTTGCGCTCCTAAAATAATCGATTTCATACCCGAGGCACAAACCTTATTCACAGTAGTGGCCACAATCGATTCTGGTAACCCAGCCTTTAATGCAACTTGTCTAGCTGGAGCTTGGCCGACGTTAGCTTGTAAAACACCACCAAAGATGATTTCTTCGACTTCTTCCGCCTTAATCTGTGGAACTTTCTTCAAAGCTGCTTGGACCGCATGTGATCCTAAATCTGAATAGGTCAACGATGATAATCCCCCTTGGAAAGCGCCAATTGGGGTACGAGCAGCTGAGACGATGTATACTGAAGACATTTGATTTTTAGTACTAGTTTGTTAAATAAAATTTCACTAAATCCTAGTTCTTTGTAAAAAGAATCTGAATATTTCCAATTTATATCTTTTGTAAACGAGTGTACGAGACGTGAATCGGCCGCACGATTACAAGTTGGGAGATTTACATGTTAGCCTTTTTCACCATATTAACCATATAGTACTACCTAGTTAACTAAATAACTGATAGTTGATTCGCTAAACAAAAACGGCTATTCGGTAAATATTCTTAGATCTGTGGGGAAGAACTATGATTGGGATAACAAAGCAGTTGCCGAGGATGTCTCATCCAGTATCAGTACTCAAGTATAGGAGTATAATGACAAGACAAATTCACCAGAGTCCCATATTGAGTCTATTCGGAAAGAGCAAAAAGGGCAAGGATGTTGTTGGTGGAAAGGCTGTTAGTAGTGGGGTTGAAGTGGGCAAAGGTTTTGGTGATGGTTTGGGTAATAATCAAAGAAATAATGGTAATATAACGGTGGAAACCCATCCTATTTTGAAGAGAATGCCCAGATTCATGCTACCATATACAAAGAATTTTATACATGCGCCCGTGTCCCATGTCACAGCTTTTTTAATTCTTCATGAGATATCGGCCATTGTGCCGTTGGTTGGAATTTGGTACGTATTTCATAAGTACCAGTGGTCGATTCCGTTGGATCTACCATCATGGGCCATTGATAAGGGGACACACATCATTGATAAATCGATGGCACAATTTGATTTCCGGAACTTTTCACTCCAAGAAAAGGCTAATTTTATCATGGAAGGGGCATATGCTTATGTTATTGTAAAAGGGTTATTTCCTGTGAGAATTATATTTAGTGTTTTGTTCATGCCATACTTTGCAAAGTATTTTGTTATTCCTTTCACACGTATGTTCAGCTTCAGAAAGAAGAAACAACCTAAGAAACCAGAGATTGAATCAAACAAAGAGGGAAACGAGATCACCCAGAAGAAGGTGACTAAACCAAGATTGTAATTATGGGAGTTATGATTATGGGAAGTTAGTTTATACGTGGTATTAATTGAGGTTCCTACATATCAATGCCAAACTAAGGCTGTGTTCCAAAAATGTATTGTACGATGCATCTAAAATAATTCAAGATAAAAGTAATCATTTACACAGTGATAAATAATTAACCTATGTAGTTTATCTATAGTATATAATACATGATAATAATAAAATTATTAATGGGATTAGAGGTACTGTTGAGAGTTAATCTATAACTCGTACCGTAAACGCGAGTGCGACAATAACTAATCCAAAGTGACTCTTAATTCTTCACTTGTCAAGGGTCTGAAGGATTGTAAATCACCACTCGACAATTTTAAGCTATCCAAAGCGAATTCAGGAACCAAGATGTCGTTCAACAGAGGATCGACCGACAATTCACGATCGTCAAAGTCGAACAATTGAGGTAAATCCCTAATGTCCGGCTGGTTGTTGAACAACTGGTAATTAGCATTGTTATGATGGTTTAAGCTTCCACCAGTGGAATTTTGATGATATTGCTTGGAAAATAATTTTCTATAATTTGGTAGTTTTGTGGTCTGGTTTCTTAACTCGTTAAAATATGGATCGGCCAATGCAGTGATGCACGAGATTCTTTCGTGAGGTGAATATTGCAATACCTTAATTAAAAACTGGATGCAATCGTTCGACATTTTCTTGAAAATTTTCTGTAACGGGATGGGTTTAATCTGAGGGAATTTGTGTTCCATGTAATTTGGGTTCATGTTCTTGATCTGGTCTTTCGAAGGGGTACCTAAGATCTTAATAATCTCCACCAATTGGTCAATTCCCAGTTCTCCTGGGAACAAAGGTTGACCTAAGATCAATTCTGCCATGACACAACCCGCAGACCAGACGTCAATCTTAGTGGTATAGTTGGTAGCACCAAAGATCAATTCAGGCGCCCGGTAGTATCTCGAACAAATGTAAGAAACATTTGGCTCAGCAGGATTCAAAATCTTGGCTGATCCAAAGTCACACAACTTCAATTCACCCGTCTCTGGGTTGATCAACAAGTTCTGAGGCTTGATGTCCCTATGACAGATACCTTGCGAATGGATGTAATTCAACGCACGCAACATCTGGTACGTATACAATTTCACCTCTAACAGTGGCATCGACAACCTCTTAGACACATAATAATGGCTTGCCTTGTACAACGTTTCGGGCACAAACTCCAAAATTAAGTTGAGGTACAACTCACTCTTCTCATTATTTGTGTAAAAATAGTACTTCAAGTCCACAATATTGCGGTGGTGTACCAACTTCATGATCTGCAACTCTCTGTTCTTGAACCGCTTGTCCTGTAACACCCTCTTAATAGCCGCTATCTCGTTTGACGGCAAGATCTGCGTCTCAAACACAACCCCAAACGACCCGTGTCCCACCATCTGTGACTGGGTATATTGGATCGTCTGCAACTCTCCCGTGTGTCCGTTATTGACATTTTCGGTAATAACCTCTATTTTAGACATATCGTTAGTATTTTGCGTCCCGTCTCAATGGTATTCTAATTATTACTATTTCAGCTGAATGTTCGGTCTATGGAATGCGTTATGCTTGTCACTCAGGTGGCTCTTCTGTGGCTCTTTTATGATGTATTCAATGCTATAATTTGGCTTTTCCAAAAGACTAATAATTGAACGTCAACTGTAAATAGTGAAATAATGATGATTATATTTGATTGATCTACTATGGAAGGTCACGCATTCGTCAACTTGTGTTGAATGAGCTTTGAGGAGTATTGGTTATGGGCACGACACGACTCGATTTCAGGAGTAGCTTGCTGGCATGGCACCAACGCTATCTTGCTTGCTATTGGTGCCCACTGCTGTGCATATTACATATGGCGTTGGTAGCTCCTGGTAGTGGTAGTGATAGTTAGTCCAGGAGACAAGCCCATGATTACTCGCTAAACCTGATGTTGTCAACCCCAGGTTTCGACTGCAGCCCGCTTCCCCGAGACAGGACCACCACTTTTAGTGGCAGCCTCCGGAGTCGAAGCGCGCTGGGCGCGCCTTCGGACACGTTCGGAGACTGTCATTTGCCTATGACGTTCCCCGTCTATATCCGACACTTTCCGTTCATGGAAGAATCCGTGAAAACCTGGGGTCGCACTGCACTTAGTGTAGAGTGGTAAGCGTAGTAATGTGCCATGCTTTTGCCATGCCTGTGGTGAAGTGTATGATTTGTTCTTTTCGATTCGTGCTATGCTTTGGTTACGAGTGATTGTAGTCGTATTTGGAATATTCTGTTGCGTCCGGTAGTTGTGTGTGAATTTTCCACCTTCAACCTTAACTCATTCGTGTTCCTTGTTCTCGTGGCTCCCGTAGCTCTTGTTATCCCTCCCAATAGTCAAATAATCAAATAATATATCTAAAAAAATACATACCTAGTTGGTCAGTATATCTCCTGTTGGTCAACTCGTTAATTCTCATTTTGAAACCGTGCAGCTTAGATTTCTTGCGGGTAGTAGTCATGGTCGATTTTGTCTGGTCATAAGACTTGCTCAAGGCCAAATTATTGTCGTCACTCGATTCGTCGTCCAGGCGGCCCTTTATGAAGCTCATAAACTTGCCTGCTATCGAGTTTTGGCGGTGTGTTTTCACCGCACTTGTCGTGGGGTCGTTCTCGATTTGCGCAGACTGATTAGAATCAAACGGATTACGGAAAATCATCTCGTGCTTCGAGTGGTGGCGCGAGTGCCCATTAGTGGCCCCCATAGTCTCCCGGCGATCATGGTGGGTGGTATCGTGCGGTCCCTGGCCATTCATATCCCTGTTCTCTTCGTGAGTCATTTGGCGTGGTCTTCGCATATCCTCGAGACCTTCATCTACTCTTGAAGCCCTCCTTTTCATAGCATCACAGTTGCCCCATCTGCTGATTACCGGCTCTTGTCTTTTGTACTCCTTTTCTCGTTGTCTAATTTGCTTTTGCTCCCTCATATATGCCCGCCTGAGCTCTTTTATCTGCTCCCGTTTTTGCTCTTTGGTCAAGTGATCGTTAGCCTTGGCATATATAGGTTTATCAGCGATCATTTCCTTGAGATTTGGTGTTGATAACTCGTTGTGTATAAACTGGGGGTAATATTTATATACATGAAACTTTCTCTCTAGTTCGTCATAGTCAATATTGCGTATAAAATCTTCATCTGTTGGTCCTCCCGACGAGTTTAATGAAAGCTTATTGATACCTTTGCTAATTATTGTCGACGACATCTCGAAATTCTACTATTTTGCTATTCAAAACCAATAGATAATTTAAATCTTGACTTGAAATTTATATAGAAATCATCAAAATATATATGCGGCAGAGGGGAATTGTGGAGAAGTTTTTTTTTTTTATTCATTCTATACACGTGAGGATTTCTTTAGCAGTAATTCTTTCACTACCCTGATAAACCATCATCCTATCAAAAATATGTAGCATATTAGGATCATCGCATCGAGGCAATAGCTCTTCTAAAGGCTTTCGAGGTTTTTCTGTGAATTTGAAGCTGTTAAAATGGCTCTGCGGGCGATTAGCATCGGGCCAATAAAGCCGCTTATCAGAAGCATCACTCGTCAGGGGTGTCCCAAAGTTCTGAAATATGGAACTGATAAGCGTTAAGTCGTGGAAATTTCCTTCCTCATCGATGCAAGACTTCCCTGTTGTTGAATATAATAATGTGAATATAATACCTAACGACCAGATATCGATGGCTTGCGTGTAGTCGGCCATGCCAAAACACAACTCGGGCGCTTTAAATATACCGGTGGATACATCTGTGTATTTGGATTCCATAGGCTCATCCGGAGGTGGGGCCTTTGTATTGTACATGATGCCAAAATCCCCAAGAACTGGAGGCGAGTCTTCGGACTCGAAATACACGTTTGATGGCTTGATATCACGATGGATTATACCCTCGTCATCGTGAAGATATCTAAGGACATCTGCTAACGTAGACATTATTTTTTTTATCTTATCCGTAGGAAATTCGTTACGATAATGGATCATGTTGTTGGTGGGGTCATCGAGGTTAAATTTGACCTTCTTCTTTATGCATCTTTTGATCCATTGGTCTAGATCAAACTGATAACATGGAGTTACCAATATTATATCATCTCCATGTGTATACAGATTTAAGTATTGTAGTATTCCTTTATTCTGAATTCTTTGTAATGTGGTGATCTCCCGCCTTATATCATGGGGTTTCATACATAAATCAACATCCACCACTTTCAATGCCACTATATTTTGGCTTTCACGATCAATTGCTTTATATACGACTGCATTGGGGCCGCTATAAATCGTCTCCTTGTTATCGTACTGATTCATTAGGCAATCGCAGACTTAGAAAGCGAGTAATGTTTTGTTGTAGTAATATTTATTTATGTGTCGCGCAAGGCATCGATTTACTAGTCCTACAATATCATCCGAGTATTAGTATTTTGTGCATTATTATATGTACAAACAATCAAAGAAGTAATTTGTCATATGCCTATTAAAGTATTTAAAATTATATATACGAAAATATGTGATTTGTTTGGTACTTGTTACGTCTCTTTAGGCAATTGAAAACTCCTTAAAGGGAATCGAAAGTATGGTAAGACCTTCCTTTTCAATTGGTTTTCTGATTTCAACAAAATATCTGCAGAATGTGTAGCAACGATTTATTCTCTCTGTAATTTTCAAATACCCAAGATTGGTAGTCTATTATACGCTTGGAGTTACCTCTGTCTCTTTCTCGTCATGTTGTCATCATAACCGTGTCTTTTGTTGCCATGTTGCAGGTTCGACATAATATCGTTTTCATGTGTATAAATCCTTCTCTTTGGATATTTTTGATTTAATCCTTCAAATGCATTTTCACTCATTTTAGGTAACTCTAAAAAGAATGCATGAGTTAGCCCATCATCAGCAGTTATACGTATAGTTGGATCATATTCTAATAAGCATTTTAGCAAATTTAAACATTGTTTGTTGGTTCTCCCAATAAGCTTGTACCAACTAGTTAAGTTCTGTGGGTATGTAGTAGTGAAATGCTGTTGGAATGCTGAATACTCTGGGTATTTCGTGATTGTGGGCCAAGTTCTGGTCGTAGGGGTCCCTAATATCTCAATAATCTTTTGCAATTGATTCTTTTGAAATGGAACCAGCTTCCTATTATTCATGTCTATCTTTGCTTCTTCACC
The DNA here is from genome assembly GCF_001447935.2 of Debaryomyces fabryi. Classification (NCBI taxonomy): domain Eukaryota; kingdom Fungi; phylum Ascomycota; class Pichiomycetes; order Serinales; family Debaryomycetaceae; genus Debaryomyces; species Debaryomyces fabryi. The sequence goes on from NW_015385473.1 coordinate 18,423, forward strand.
CTTAAATATAGGCCGTAATGACAACAACTCGGCTAATATGCATCCAACCGCCCATAAATCAATTGAAGGCGTATAATGTCTAGCACCCAATAATAGTTCAGGCGCTCTATACCAAATTGTCACAACTACCTTGTCTCCAGTGTAGAGACTTTGCAAAGGGTTATTAAATTTTCTTGCTAAACCCAAATCACCGATCTTCACCACTCCTGAACTTGACACCATAATATTGGCAGGCTTCAAATCTCTATGAAATATCCAGTTCTTGTGTAAGAAGGTTACACCATTTAATATCTGCCACGTTATTGATTTGATTGTAAAGTCAGGTATTGGTTTAACGTCAGGATGCGAATGATACTGAATGATTTGCAATAAATCATGTTCACAGTATTCAAATACCATATAGATAGATTTATTCTCTAGTAATATATCTACAACCTTAGTTATATTCTTATTGCTTAATTCCCGACAAAGCGACATTTCTCTGATGGCTGATTGTGATATACCCGTATAATGAATAACCTCATTTCCGTTGATATCATGGTTATTCTTATTCAGATGATTATCACTTTTAAATTTTTTAATGGCAAATAGTTGGTTTTTATCCTCCGTCATTTCATTATTTGTCTTTTGGGGTCCAGTTTCCTTCTGGTTATTCCCTATGCTTATCACATTATCATTCATCAATGCAGAATTGGAATTCAGATTTCCATTCGTTTTAGACTTAGCTTTATAAACTTTACCATAAGTTCCCGCTGCAATATAACCAATGATTTGATATTTACTTAGCACTGATTCTCTTATTAAATCTTTTCTGTGTTTATATGGTCCTATAGTTAATATGGCATTCAGAGCCATCAACGCTGGTTGGGGAATCGTTGGAACTCCATTTTTTGTCCTATTTGAATGCGATGCTATATGATTTACATTCCCTGGATTGTAACCGGGATTCATGGTATTATTTCCTATGTTACTATTGTAATTTTTTTTCCAGTTACGTTCCTATACTACTAATTGCATTCGTTCTATAGATAAAGCTTGTGGTGGACCATTTTCCGGTAGAGTGCATATACGTCCTACACTGAAAATTGAATTATTATTTGCATTAAGTATCTATTATTTAAACATATAAAGTGTCATATTATAAGAATTATATTAATAAAATACGATCGTATCTTTTGAAAGTGTCTGTGGTTTAGTGATATACTCTATCATCACCCTTTCCTTCTAATTTACCTCTAATTTCTTCCATCTTCTGTGTTTGTTCTTTCCACAACCTTGCTTCTTCCTCCTTCTTGGTATCCTTAACGAACAAATTGTCATCAGGTCTTCTGTAAGATCTTCCTAATCTATCCCACAAGGTAGTGAACTGTCCATAATTGTAATTGAAATATAAATGATGAATAGTATGGCAAGCAGTACCATTGACTACAGGATCATTTGACAAGTATTGCCCGTCGTGAATCATAACTGTCCAAAAATTAACAAACGTGAAAAGTAATAAGTAAGACACCTTGTGTAATGGGAAAATCATTGGGTATATATGATATGGGAGTGATTGTGCCCATCCATCAACTGGGTGAAAAGCGTGAGATGCAAAAGGAGTACAAACAATCCATTTGTGATGTGGCTTATGCAATATCTTGTAGACCGAAGGCCAGTGTAACCACCTGTGAATAAAATAAATTCCACAATCAGTGAACAAAATGAACAGAGGTATCTGTAACAAAATAGCTTTCCAACCCCCGGTAGATTCATTTACTTCCATGTATAATTTAGAAAAGCCTTGTAATTCCATCAAAAAGAATGGAACTGTTAACAACACCATTACAGGGATTGCCGTCGTAGCCCTATGTATCTCCAACCAAATTTGATTTTTCAAATATCTAGGGTGATTAAATATTTTCTTGTCAAAAACAGTAAGATATGACATATAGGCAACACTGAAGTATAACAACCACCCAAAGACAGCTGTTATTATAAAAATCGAAAATGCCTGTCTGAAAATGTTCGTTCTTAAAAGCAAGGAATCATTGGTGAAGTCGTTAAGTGGAAACAATTTTGGCACTTCACCGTACACCTCATCGGGGTTCTGAAAAGTTTGCAATTTATTCAACAAAACTCTCAATGGAACATTCAAATTCGAACTTGTCGAGGCAGATGTTAATGTGCTGTTATGGTTTTCGTTGTAATTCTTATAGAATGAAGAAGTTAATTCATTTCCGCCTAGTTTGCCGATAGAATCCGAAATCGTGTTATTCAACGACCGTGGTAACAAGGACGCATACGTCTTATCTAAAAGATAATAATCAAAAATCTCTAGCACAATATCCATAGTTAAAGGTTTGTATTTGAAACTTAAGCTTGCAAATTTGCTAGTGAAAGTATGTCCGTATGTCTAGTTATTAGCGAAAGAAATCGACTGTTATTTTAATATATATATTTCACGTTGCCTCGTATAAAAAAAAATTAAACGACAGGAACGATGTCAAAAAAAAGAAACACACTAAAGCGTCCGATAATCGGGTGCAATATTTACATAGCGCGAGAAAGATTATCAGCCAATTATATATTATGGAGTGATTACTTAGCCTTCTCATGGCCCATCATAGAATGATATAAAGAATTATTATAGAATGTTTATAGGATGATAATATACACTTTTTATTTAGAAATATGAACAGGAAAAAATAAATTATGGCATTGTAATATTATGTAGCACCAATGTAGCAGCAAATTTGGTGGAAACGTCGTGGCTTTTCTTCATACTCATTAAGAACTATTAGCATTAATAGGAGTGGTTGGTTGAGGGGTAGGGGTATTTGATACAGGTGGAAGATTGATTCTTTCAAAGTTTATGCTATTTAGGATTTCCCTACCTCCCTTGGCACTTAATAAATCACCAACCTTGATACCGAGGGCATCAGCGTCCTCTTTGGTGTGGACTATACCCGTATATTCATCTTCAACGGACTTCGTGCCGTCTGGGCTTACTATTATTGCTTTCAAAGATAATTTGTTCGTAGACTCGTTATAAGATGACTGGACTCCTATTGGAACAGAACAACCACCTTCAAGGTGTCTCATTAAAGATCTTTCAGCAAGACAACAGTATGTTGTAGGCAAATGCTCTATAGTTTTCAATAATTGAAGCATTTTTTGGTCTCCCTTCCTGATTTCTATCCCCAATGCACCTTGACCAACAGCATAGTACATTTCAGGAGCGTCCAAGTGAGCGGTGATTCTATCGCCTAACCCAATCCTAATCAATCCAGCGGATGCTAATAATAAGCATTCGAAAGGCGAGTTTGCGTCGTCTAATTTATTCAATCTGGTTTGGAGGTTTCCTCTGACAGAATCAAACCTCAATTTTGGGTAGTTTTTCAATAATTGCGACGACCTCCTAACCGATGAGGTACCAACCAACGACCCGTCAGGTAAATCGGCCAAAGTCTTATATGGAGATCCACTCTTCATGACTAATGCATCTCTGGCATCTTCTCTGTTTAATATGCATCCGAGTTCGAATTCCTCGGGTAAGTTGGTTGGCATGTCTTTCAACGAATGAACAATCAAGTCTAACTGTGGATACTCGTCAACTTGTTCTAATAACAAAATCTCCAATTCCTTAGTCCACAAAGCTTTTCCTCCGAATGAATATAATGGTTTGGTTTGCACCTTGTCTCCCAAGGTACTTAATGCTAGGACAGAGCAGCTCAACTCCGGAAATTTTTCAATGATACAACCCTTCACTATCTCTGATTGTACTACCGCCAATTTGGATTTCCGTCCCCCTATTTGGACATGGTTGTCTTTTATGTTCAATATGTTGTTCATGCTTTTAGTATTATGAGGCATCTGTATGACAGTTTCTATTCTATGTACATGTAAATTGGAATAAGTGGAATAGTATTAACAAAAATGCTTCTTATCAAAGTTTCTATACTATCTTCCAAATTTTTTTTTCCAATTTCCTCGAAATACAATAACTAATATATATGCCTAGAAATATGACTTGCCATAAAACTTTATCCAGTAATAATAGTCTTATGATAATAGATCAATCCGAAAATTTTTTGAAAAAGTAAATGACACAAAGCCCGAGTTCAACCGAGCCATTTTCTCAGCAAATGACAGTGGTTTAAAATGTAATCACAAGCGTAAACTAACGGAATTAATCAGCTTGACGTCGGTGGTCATATGATAAAGAAATCGAGCAGATAACGCTGTGCTTATCTTAATGTTAATCGTATATCGTTATATATTGTATAGCAAATCTACATATAATTGAGTATCTAAAGTGCCTCGGAACTACCTCGGATGCATCAACTATGTGCACATCGGGGTAAATCAGTATGTATCATCAGATTCTACTTCGGTTGAGGTATCTACTTCGTCATCTTCACCTGCATCCGCATCTTCGTGAGACATATTGAGCAGATCCATATCATCAAGAGACACTTCGTTAATTCTGTAAATTTCACCAAAGTTATTGTGTTCGGTATCGCCTCTGATAACCGAACTAGAATCATTCTCTTCTACTTCTTGAATTATGCTTTGATCGTCGTAGATCTGTTGGGGAAATGCATGCACCGTTTCATCCTGATCATGTTGCTGGTTTACAAGCATGTCTACTAATGTTTCGAGTTTATTGAGTTTGGTCATTATTTCGTTGTTCACGTTCTTCTTTCTCTTTTTGATTTTCTTACCTGAGGGGGCCCTAAAGTTGGCATTTGATGCAAGGTTGTTCATGCTCATTAACGACTTTCGATCAGTAAGCCATTTTGATTGTTGAGATGCTGATAATTTGGAATTGGCCTCGATATTGGCAGTCTTGGCGATTTCCAAGCCTTGATGGACGGGAGTCTGGGCAATAACATTACCATTGACGGCATATTTTTTAGCAAGTATTTCATCAATGATGAATGAATCTGTAGATGCACTTCTAAGGTTTCCGAGCGTGCTTATGGACTTAGCAGGAGCAAGGTTGTTGAATAAATGGGAAGATACATGGTGGTTTCCATTATCGACAGAACTAATTTTTCTGCCTGGTAAGGCCTGAAACATTGAATTATTTCTTGTTTTGACCATCATTAAGCTCACATCTGTATCATCATCAATTGAATCCATGTTCACCAAGTCTTGATCTTGATAATAATCTTGCTCTTTATTTAAAAATGTAAACTGCTTCAAATCATTTTGGCCCTTCTTTGAATTAATATTTGCAACAATTAATTCATAAATAAAAATAATCAAAATAATTGGAAACTTAAATAAGTTCATAAACATATACAAGATGCCAATAGTTGATAAGCTATTACTCTTGCCGTAAAACCCATTTTCATAGAATATGTCTGAAGTCTGAAAATAAACCACTAAATTCGTAGACTTGAAATATGCAAATTCTTCCTTGTTAGATAGAGATACCTTGGAAAATACCTGACTTAGTACAATAGCTAAGATAGTAGCTATAATGAACTGACTTAAAAATAAATAACCCATCTGGATTGCTCGACCTAAATTATTATAACTGTCCCAGTTACTCCAAACAGCCGGTGTAAACCCAAAAAAGACTTTGAGCATATCAAATGCAATTTCGTAGCTATTACGGTCAATAGCTAATGAAATAAACGTCAAATAAAACCCACTTATCAATGAAATAAATAAGAAGAATAAGCCAATTAATTTCCAAAGCATCTTCTTCAAAGACTGCGTTATCATATTAAAAAATTCATAATTGTTGAATACCGATAAAATTCTAGGCAACAATATTATTGAGATCAAACTAAATGCATCATGATAATCTTCGGTACCCACTTTATTTAAAAGAGAAAATATCCTTAATATAAGGGCAGAATCAATTAATAAGACTAGAATCAAGTCAGCATAGGTCCATATAATTTTTCTCAAGAATTTAAAGTTAATATTCCTGAGTTTAATAAAAAGCTCAAAATTGAAATTAAAAGCTAATAACCAATAAAGAAGTTCAGTTATTCTCATAAATGTATTATTCGGATCAGTATACCATTCTGTTTGCTTTTGTTCCAAAATTAATATAAAATGCAAAGTGGCGAAAAAGATCAACTTCATATTCATAACAAGTGATTGATATTTCGGAACTATGTTTGCTCTTGTGGTTATCTTATGCAAGGATAGTTTTTTGAAAGTATAATTTATAACTGCATTTTCACTCTTATCGTTTAACAAACAGGTTTGCTCCTCCAAGTTCGGAAACATTGAATTCACGTCCAATAAAGATTGAACAATCGAATCATTAATGAGATCATTGTTTCTCTTAACGATCAATTCTCCATCATAAAATCTATCCAATATTTGTTCAATAACAGGCTGAGAAAGAAACTTTTTCGATTTTGATAATACTGCCAATTCGAGAGTGTTGTATGATGATATCCGGGAAGGAAATTTGTTCTGGAAATGATCATCTCGCATAGGATTTGTAAATAACAAATTAATACGGTCATATGCCTTATATTCTCTCAACATTCTTATTGCTAGTATTTCACATATTGTTGCCTTGGTATTCAATATGTCATATTTAATTAAATTGTTCTCCGCCTGAATTGTAAACTCGAGTCTCAAAAGCAATAAAATACAAACTAAATTAATTGATACTTTCAGGCCTCCGTTAGCATCATGACTATAGTTTGAATTTGCTTGTGGGCCAAACCTCGGAGTTTGGAAGGGTGAGTTAGTAGGTAAAGAATTAAGAACCCTACTAATTCTCTTAGATAAATTACTAATTGATGCTATCTCCACAATTTTCGATCCTAATGGTTTCATTAAAGTTGAATGAACTCCAGGTGACTTCAATTGTTCATATTTCAAACTCAATACCACTCTCTTATTAATTAGTTTTTGGATCTTAAAATAAAGATATTTGAATTCTAAATTCTTAGCCTTAGTCTTGCTGGTGCTGTTTTGTTGGTTCAGGCCGGGATGAGCATTATTTTGTGCAAACGTGCTCGGTGCTCTGCCTCTCATATTGAAGGCCCAGTCCAAGATACAGCAGCAGGTATACTAGATATAATAATGCGCTTATCGGCAGTTTAATAGGGTAATTATTTATATTAAATGATTAAACTAATTTTGTCTATTAATTGTTTTAACGGCTTATTTAGCAACAAGATTCCAATTTTTGCAATTTTGTAAACAAACTATCACGTGAATTTCTTTAAATATGTTTACTTTACCGAACGATGGATGAATTTGTAGGCCTTCTTACCATTCTCTATCCCTATTAAATCTGTAAACTCATCTTCAGATAGCTTGACCAATTCTTCAATCGATTGAACTTTTTCAATAACTTTGTAATAATTAATATTGTTGATTCCAGGAATATTCTGAATCAAATCGATCGCATTATCGTTGTAGAGGGGAGGTTCACCACTACTAATTTTTATCGATTGATTAACACCTTTAGCGACAGCAGCACTAATATCAGGTTCCTCCTGGTTAGCCTTCAACTCTAAGAAAATTTGCGCCGTCTCGTATGGTGAAGAAGACCAAATGATTTTTAGCTTTGGAAACGAAATTAACAACATGATTAACTTTGATTGAATGTCCTGTTGTTGCAACTTTGTTGCAATTGGATTTGTAGCATTGACCTTGTAGTTTCTTAAATCAGAAAAAGGCTCGAACGAGAAAGATTTACTCTCGTCGAATTCAATAAGTAAAGTAGGCAATTCATAATGGCGGAACATCTGTTCACATTGGCTGTATAACCTACCGCTCTTAAAACTCGATATTAAATCCGGAATGGCCTTTCTTTCAATGCAAATCTTAGGAGAAACAATGTAATCACCGACTGTTATCATACACGGAACGACCTTTATGCCAACTCGATATAATAAATTCGGAAGTGACGAACGGAACTCTCTAACGTCAACAACTACTCTCATTTCATCTTCCTCCATTCTAAATCTTGCACCTCCAGCAATTCTGGTATTAACAACCTTGTTCCTATTTAATTGAAACTTGTTGTTGTCTTGGGCAGATTCGAAATGCTTACCCAATGTTGCCTTTTCCCGAATTAATTTGGTGAATGCATCTTTCTCTTTCTTAATCCTCATTAAGTGTTTTTGCTCTTCAACAGAAGTACCATAGTACATAAAATAAGTCTTAGCAGGATATTCCTTATTCACTGCTTGATATATTTCAACACGTCTAATAAATGATAAATTCGGTTCATACATGATAATATATGCTGGTGAAACTTCCTGGAGTAATGAATCATTGGTCTTATCATTATACGTTTCAATGATTATTTGATCGTCCTTATCAATATTCTCAAAAATGATTTCACTGGTTCTATATTCACACACCTCATTAAAATAGTCTACGTCTTGAATATCTACTACCTGACCTTGATCCTCATCGACTAAAAATCCTCCTGCGTTGTCGTCAGAATTATTACCACTTCCAGGGTTTTCATCAAGCTGTTTTTCATTTATCTCTTCTTTAAGCTTATTTACGATAGCAGCGTCAAGTTCAACAGCCTCATTTGTACGTCCTTTATTAGACCCCGAATATAACCTACCAACATTTGCTACAGCCGATGCGCCTCTGGTTCGTCTTCTCTTACTTAATGGATGGCCCTTCCCTCTAGAGAATGTTTTGGAAGTTTGTAACTCTTCCTCGGGAGTAGCTGCTCTTTCGGGCTCATTAACTTCTGAGATCTCCTCTTGCTTCTTCATATCAAGCTCAGAATTAAGCTTTCTTGTTAATGAAGTGAACTCCTTCCATTCGAGATAATCATTTAGCTTGTTGACCATAAATTTCCTTCCACTAAATCTTTTTCTCCTTGAATCTGTATTAGTAATATCCTTCATATTTGATATCAAATAACTCAACTGTTTTGCAGTTTTAGAATCAGAACACATAATTACAATTGGGCCATGGTTAGCTGTATTCTGAGATTTTTCATACATTATATCGTCGAGTAAAATTCCAAGTTGGTCCCATTTTGGTAGCTCTTCTAAATTATATTCTTCTGTCTGTATTTCTGATTCTTGTGTATTTTCAGCCATCTCGTTACCTCCTTCTTCTTCATTTTCATCCCCTATCGTTATCCTAGATTTGGAAACTATAATCTTTCCTAATGCTCGTTCTTTGGCATATGATATAATCGTATTGGCCTCATCTAAATTCAACCATGGACTCATACTTGCAACATTCATGGAATCATTACCTGTGGTCTTAATATTCAGATCAATAATTTCTTGAACAACCTGATAAAAGCTTAAGGAATCCAAAATTAACAAATACTTTAGTAAATCTTTCAATGTAGTCAAATCGTAAACTAACTGTTTTGAAGTCCATGATATACGATGCCACTGAGAATCTAACGAAAGTCTTATACGAGGAACAAAATCAGAGTCATGTATATTTTCCATATCCCAGTATTCTGTGACCAACAGTGGGTTATGTCTCTTTAATTCCAGTAAACATGCTTGAATACATGATAATATTGCTGATTGAATCTTATTCATTTTATATGATAGTTTAGTGTTAATTTCTGTAACAAATCGTCTGCGTTCCAACTCTTGCTTTTGCCGATTAGGTAGATTTTTTCCTCTAAAGTTTAACGATGACGACACCTCAACATGAAACCTTGGCCATAAAAATACGTTCGATAAACGTAAAACCTTGAGCTTTGTTGCCAATGGTGTAAATCCCGTAAAGGACTCAGGTTCATCAGAAACTGCCTTAACAAAACCCCAGTCATTAACATCACGATACAAATTAATAATAAAAGACTCGTTCGATGTTTCCTTCACCTTCTCAGCGTGTAGTATGAATAAACCAGTTATATCATTCGGCTGTACCACCCCAGATAGTAAATCTACAACCAATATCCTTGACGTAACGGAAACAATACCTCCGTTTTCATAAACTCTTTTACGTTTATCTACTGTCATTGAGTCTCCACCAATAGTTATCAATGGAGGATGATCGAACCCAGACTCGTTTGTATCTTCGTTTCTTTTATCAATCCAACGAAGTTCTGTTAAATCTTCACTCAATTTAAATATTTCCTCTTCTCTTGAGTTAAGCAATATCAACAAGCTCTTCTTTGTCTTTTTTTCCTTTCCATTACTCTGAAGAATTACAGTAGGTGCACTCAATGCATGCAATAAATTTGCCGTAACAAGCTCCCATCCTAAACCTCTACCTAGAATCAAAAGTCCATCTTTGGATAGCATATCCTCCACTATTTCTTGATGAAACCTCAATGGCAACGAACAACATATTTCTCGTGTCTGGTATATTGTAGTATTGGAATCTTCATAGTTTATTGGAATTGACGGCTCCAGATTTGAATCATCTTTGATTTCCTTTTCACTCTCTATTGGGTTCTCTAAAATTATGGAGTCATCTCTATCATGCAGTGTATATTCTTCTCCATCTTCATCACCAACAAACAAAGATGACATAGCAAAAATAAATAGTTCGTCTGAGTTCAGTTAATGATATATTTATCATTAATATGCGCAGCCTAGAATAAATTTATGTAATGCAAATTAGAATTAACACTCTTTAACTAATCTATGGATAATTTACAAATAGCTACAAGAAATTCCTTCGACCCTCAGCAGTATTTGTCAGAGAAGTCAGCCTATACACAGCATCCTATACTATTTAATATAATACAAGTTAGTGATATTTCCAGATCGCGTTTGAATCAATTAGATGAATGGCAAGAATATGAAGACCCAAATAGTGTTTCGGTAGATCGAGTGAGCAAGTATAATAATAAGAAGTACCTGGGTAATCGTATCATTAGAGAGGTTGATATGAGTAAAGATAATGAACTGACTTTCAGTAATTTTACTCGTTATGGTGGCATATATAAATTGTTATTGAAAGATAATTTTGATAACTACTGCTTTGCCTATGAATACAATGACAGTTTGCAATTCTTAAGACAAAATAATTCTACAGGTACGCCCTTAGGTATCCCATTGGGAGGTAGACTTCTTGTGAATAAAGGTACTCTTGTGATGAATGGTGTCTTAATGCTAGAGAAAATACAGTGTCAATATTTAGGTATAGATGAAAATGATAGCTCACTTGCTGAAAAACTAAACAGTGGAATCGTTAAAAAACACATAGATTTACTTAATGAAGAACTTATTTCGAACCAGTAAGATAAAATTATAAAGTACATTACTATACTGAAGATAATTCTCTAATAACTAATATTTGATATATAATGATTTGATGAATATTCAGAGTTTCCAATTATAGAATGGGAGTTATTTGTTTTCTAATAAAATGTTCCATAAAGCATACTCATCGCTGAATTCATGAGATATTAAACTGACTAAATAATAATCCTTGTAAATAGAATTTAATAATTCATATGTCTTAGATGTTTTCTTATAACATCTAGCCCATTCTAACCACAATATAAATGCTTCTTCATTCCAAGCCTTGAAAGACTCAAGGTCAATTATTGTTGGTTGCAAAACTTCCTTCAGAGGAAAGACACCCCATGTAATAGCATTTTTGCTGTTATATTGGTCTTTATCAATTTGTAAATTGGAAGAAAGGTGTCCTTCGGAATCACCGCAATAATAGGTGATTGATTGATCATCTAAATACTTTTGTAATCCCGGTAATAACTTATTAGTCCACGTCTCTTTAGGAATGAAAATTTCAATAAAAGCCTTTTGGTAAATGATACCATTGCTGGGTCCCCAACCAAAAATTTTATCAGACGACAAACAACCATTAACTGCAGGCTGCGAAGCCAATGAAAACCAACCTTTGTTGTTTACTTCAAATAATTCTTCTTGAATTAAAGCCGTTTCTGGCGATAACGCCGCATCAACCCAAGGTAATGAATCTATCTTACCTGATAAATAGCTGACAAATACTTTAATAATGTCACTGACAGATTCTGGCGCTCCCCATTTGTGAAAAGCTTCGTCTGGAGAATAAATTTTCAAAGTTGGACCATAACCATCGATTTCACCATAGGCTGGAGAATTCGAATCACCGAATCTACCATTTGGAAAATCATCCCATGTAGCATCTTTACCTAACGCACCTTTACCGGTACTAATATCCACTAAAGTTCTCTTATCACCAATTAAAGCCTTGCTAACGAGACTCTTTTGGGCGCTTGCTTTATCAGCCAATTCGTTATCATTAACAATAGAAGATTTTCTTCTTTTATTTGATATTGCTACGGGTTGAATATCCTCATCTGAATCAGATGCAATTGCATCTTCATTATCGTTGGTTTCATCTGGCAAATCCATAACTGATTTCAATACATCAGAATTATTTATAATAGATGCTACCGCCTTTTCTAAATTAAGACAGTAAAAATGATATCCCTTGATACGGTCATCAGTTTTAGAATCTATTTCATCAATAATTTTATTAACAACTTCAATACCAATATTTTTCACTAAATCATCATCATAACTAGACGAGTGTAAGCTAGATTGAATTTCCAATGGAATTGATGCATGAGACAACTTAGTAGCTCTGGTGAATACTTTGTATGTGGTTATAGGCATTAAACCTGGGATTAAAATTATATCCTTTAACTGTGGGTATGATCTAATCATAGCTTCGTACTTAATGAATTTATCAACATCAAAGAATAATTGTGTTATAATATAGTCTGCACCGGCTTCGACCTTGTCAACTAAATATGGCATATCATTACGAGGATCCTGGTTCGAGTTATCTGAGCCATCAACATGGCCCTCAGGGTATCCCGCAACACCAATACAGAAATAGTCACCATATTGCTCCTTAATATATCTAACTAAATCTACTGCATTGTTAAAATCACAATCTGGCACCCAATATTCCTCTGTTCTAGGAGGATCACCTCTCAAAGCGAGAATATTCCTTACACCCTGCTCTTTGGCCTTTTTCAACGCATTGTCAATGATCTCTTTATTTGTATTGGTACATGTTAAGTGTAACACCGTTGTGAGTCCTATCTCTTTCTGGCATGTTGCTGCCAAATCTAAAGACTTTTCACTAGTAGATCCACCTGCTCCCCAAGTAACTGTGATGAATAATGGGTTTAACGCCAGCATACGATTCAATCTAGCTAACAAATTACGAAACCCAGTATCTGTTTTCGGTGGAAAAAATTCAAACGACACAAACCTCTGATGAGGCTTCAATGCCTGTACCCTCTCTTTTACCGTTGGCATACTTATTTGATGTAGTTGTTTGCAAATATATATCGTCTCTATTGAAAGTTACAAATGAGCGTTGATAATTTAGGTAGAGTAATGTCACGTGAAGTACTATGACTCCGATTGGATTATCTCTACAATCACCATGTCTAACATGTCTATATTCGCTTATAAGGACTTAAATACTTAGTCTGGCACCATCAGCACACTCCCAAGAAGTGGATGTATCGGCATATGCAAAACCTAATTAATAATTGAACTATAAATGCTAAACTGCGCTATATTCACCTCTATTACTATTACCTGTGAATTTTTCAATTATCTCCCTTACGAAACTAGGCAACCCCCTAAGTAAGCTCACAAAGTTTTCTAACACTTCTCTCAAAGCACTCTGAAAGTCGATCGCATTCCCCTTGCTGTATTGAAACCACGCACCACCCACGATATAGATACTTAAAAATAACACTAAGAAGATGAAGATCCATGTGAACCACCCCCAAGACTCACCATTGTCGACTTTATCTTTGTCTTTCTTGTGGTCTGGCTTCTTCTTATCCTTTTTATCGGTGATACATGCAGCCTTGGTCTTAACAGAGACTTTCAACCGCTTGTCGTCCCACTGGTGCAACTCGAACTTGTCCAAGTCTTTGTCGTTATCAGACGAGCTTGCACATACAAATCTCAACTCAGCATCGACTAAATTGTCACCCCAGTTCGCACCCTTATACACAATGGTGATACCATCTTCCTTTTTGTCCCCATCCTTGGTGAATGGCTTGTATTGCTTCTGCAAATTCGTGTTGAATCCAACAATCTCCGACACAACTGCATCCTTCTGGGAATTTTTCTCCAAATTAATCAGTGTTATCCCGCAAAGATCCGAATTCTTAGGACAATGTTCTATTTTCTCACTTATGGTATCACATATCCCAATATACCACGTAACGTTAGTTTGCGTGGGTGGTGTATCTTTCAACTTCGTCACCGAATGTATGCCTTTAAAGCTTTCAAAGTTGTAATCCTTGAGTTCTTTGGCACCACAATCGATTCCACTCACACCGCCAATAAATCCAAGTGCAACGCTGACTAGATATAGATAATTCATTACGCTTATAGTTATCCCGCTATTATGCTTCTTTTATACGTTAGACGGCAATAAACGTTGTATACGCTAAAAAGACATAACCCGTAAATGATGTAACATGCAATTTTTGAAAAATATGTAATCTGCAAAACTCACTAATCCGCAAAATCCTTCATCTCCTCTGAATTGTCAACTTTGCCGAGGCCTATCTTCACATGTGACTCAAAGTCATAGACCTCATGATGGGGTACTAATTGTTACTTAAATGGAACGAATTCGTGGAAATTTATCTTAGTAGTTTATTATCAATACAGTATTTCAGAATGGTTAAAGTTACAGTTTGTGGAGCAGCAGGAGGCATTGGACAGCCATTGTCGTTATTATTAAAATTAAATCAGCAGGTGAGCGAATTATCATTATATGATGTGGTTAACGCAAATGGGGTTGCAGCCGATTTATCACACATCTGTAGTCCAGCTAAAGTTACAGGATATCAACCTAGCAGCAAAGAAGATAAGGACACGATTCACAAGGCGTTGGTAAATTCAGATTTGGTGGTGATTCCAGCAGGAGTTCCTAGAAAGCCGGGAATGACCCGTGGGGACTTGTTCAATATCAATGCGTCTATCATTAGGGATATTGTTGCAAGCATTGGTAAGGCATGCCCTAAGGCTGCGATATTGATTATTTCGAACCCTGTGAACTCGACTGTTCCAATTGCGGCTGAAGTGTTGAAGAAATTGGGTGTATTCAACCCAAAAAAGCTCTTTGGGGTCACAACGTTGGATTCAGTGAGAGCCGAAACATTTTTGGGCGAATTAATCAAGGAAACTCCATCCTCGTTGAAGGGTCAGATTTCCGTGATTGGGGGTCATTCGGGTGACACTATTGTGCCCTTGGTCCATGCTACAGCACTGGTTGCGAAGAAAGTATCGGGTCTCTCCAAGAGCCAGTACGACGAATTTATCCACAGAGTCCAATTTGGTGGTGACGAGGTTGTTAAAGCTAAGAACGGTGCTGGTTC
Organism: Debaryomyces fabryi; assembly: GCF_001447935.2. Taxonomy (NCBI): domain Eukaryota; kingdom Fungi; phylum Ascomycota; class Pichiomycetes; order Serinales; family Debaryomycetaceae; genus Debaryomyces; species Debaryomyces fabryi. Next base: position 33,718 of record NW_015385473.1, read on the forward strand.
GGCCACCTTATCCATGGCATATGCTGGTTATAGGTTCGCAGAGAAGGTCATTGGGTCGTTGAACGGTCAATCTGAAAATTCAGAAATCCCTGATTCATCTTATATCTACTTACCAGGTGTTCCAAATGGAAAGGAATTATCACAAAAGCACTTGAAGAATGCCGAATTCTTCTCTGTTCCAGTTATCCTTGAAAATGGACAAATCAAATCTTTCGTGAATCCATTCGATAAGTTGAATGTTTCGTCTGAAGAATCTAAGCTAGTTGATGTCGCGTTAGATGGCTTGCAGAAATCTATCGATCAAGGTACTAGCTTCGTGACTGGTTCCAAATTATAAGTGTATAGTGTGATTTTCAGTAAAATATTTATGATTGAATAGTATGATTGTAGCTACCATGAACCCTAAGTGCAGTATGCCCTCATATTGTGTTGGCTGCTCTAAAGACAAAAAAAAATAAAAAAAATAAGACAACTTGATCTAGCCGAGGATCGAACTCGGGGCCTTTTCGGTACTTACTGTGATAACACTTGTAAACGAAACGTGATAGCCGCTACACCACTAAACCGGAAGTTGTTGAAGGTATATAAATTTTATTTCTTTTATAGAGCATGCCCAATTCTAATATGGGGAAATTCTGTGTATTGCATATGGAGGAATTATTATATACATATATATATATATATATATATATGTCCTCTTAAAACCAAACTTAAATATTATCGATTGCCGCTATTGAATGAATTGAACTGGGGGTTGAATATGAGTTTTAGTCAACATCAAAAGAAAGAACTTACAACGGAACTTAATGATATAATAAGTGAATTGACCACACCTGAAGTAAATCAGCGAACGGCCAAAATTAATGGTGTAATTGCAGGGGTTACCAATGATAAGGAGACAGTTTATTTGAATGCTAAGGGGGTTAGTAATGTTGAAACTGGTGAAAACATGACTGTGGACAGTGTGGTGTCATTTTTCTCTTGTACGAAGTCGATTACATGTATGGGATTATTGAAATTGTACGAGGAAGGTAAGGTTGATCTTGAAGCTCCTGTGAAGAAGTACGTACCACAAATAAGTAATATCGGTGTAATTGATGCAAATCTGGTTGATCTTGTAAGTGGTAAGTTTATCAAGCCGCCTAGGAAACCATTAGAAGATGTTACGTTAAGACATTTACTAAATAATACTGCTGGCTTTTCATACGGGTTCTTAGACCTGCAATATGTTGCATTGAGTACGAAAAGAGATCCCCATATAAATGCAATAACTCCAAGTGATGCATTGTTTACTAATGATAAGATGCCATTATTGCATGAACCTGGAAAGAAATGGACATATGGCCATAGCACAGACTGGGTAGGCAAGGTGATTGAAAATGTCACAGGAAAGAAACTAGGAGTGTATTTAAAAGATGCTATATTTGATCCAATTGGAATGAATTCATGTACCTTTCATGTCAAGAATACTGAACGTTTGGCTGACACACATATACCTGATAGATATAAAAACCTAAAGGTGATGAAGAAGAGACCACTTAATGTCGATCCGGAAATTGATATGGGTGGACAAGGGTGCTTCGGTACTGTTGGCGATTATTTAAAGTTTATTAGAGTTTGGTTGAATGAAGGTATGTGTGTCGATACAAATAAGCAAGTGTTGAAACCTGAAACTGTTAACTATGCGAGGAAGAATCATTTACCCCCTGGAGTCGTCGTAGATTTAGAAGATCAATTTGGGGTAAAGATTCCACTGCAGTATGAACCTGATGGTTTTACTTTAACTGGTTGTGCGTACTCTATGAACAATCTACCTACTGGAAGACCTAAGGGTGCAATTTATTGGTTTGGCCTAGCTAACCTTTATTTCTGGATAGATTTTGAAAATAAAGTTGCGGGCTTCTGGGCATGTCAGATACTACCTGTAATGAATATGACATCTATTACCGGATTCATGAGAATGGAATATAATGTGTATGAAGCATTGAACAATTCTAAGGAGGAAACATCCAAATCTAGATTATAGAACTGTACAGTATTGTTATTTGACATTTTCTAATGGAATCAGCTGCTAATTTTCTTTTTATCTAGCCATATAAAGATTCAATAATTACATTTGGATTTTCAGTAGTTAAATATTTTTTCTATAAAAGATTATTCTAAACTTGGCACTTATTTACGTTATAATAAACCTAATTTTTCCATTCTCACATGAACAGCATTTCTATGGGCTTCTAAACCTTCAACTTCGGCTAAAGTCATGACAGCTTTACCGATACTCTTTAACCCTTCTTCAGTAACATCTTGGGAGGTAATGAACTTTTGGAAGGTTGCAGTATTTACCCCAGAATATTGCCTTGCATAACCATATGTAGGTAATGTGTGATTAGTACCACTAGAATAATCACCACAAGATTCTGGAGATAAACCACCAACAAATACTGACCCAGCGTTTTCAATATAATCAGGAACGAATGATCTAGCATTTTCCACTTGCAAAATTAAGTGCTCAGGGGCATATTTATTCGATAACTTAAATGCTTCATCATAAGTATCCACTAATAAGGTGTATGAGTGTGATAAGCATTTGGCAACAATATCTTTTCTTGGTAAAACCTCAGCTTGTTTCTTTACGGCAGATTCAAATTCGCTCAACTTTTCCTTAGTTAAGTCAACACCGATTAAAATAACTTGAGAGTCAACACCATGCTCTGCTTGCGATAATAAGTCACTTGCAACGAAATCAGCATCTGCTTTACCATCAGCAATAACTAGAACCTCAGATGGTCCAGCAGGCATATCAATCGAACACAATGCTTGTGTATCGTTTTGGACATACATTTTTGCAGCAGTCACGAATTGATTACCTGGACCCAAAATCTTATCACACTTAAGCACGCTTTCAGTACCGTAAGCCATTGCAGTTACAGCTTGAGCACCACCTGCCATAACAATACACTTAGCACCTAACTTATGCGCAACATATACAACTTCAGGTGTTAATTTGCCGGTAGAACGGGATGGTGGAGAAGCGAGAATAATGTTCGAGCAGCCTGCAACCTTTGCTGGTACACCTAACATCATAGCAGTAGAAGGTAAAACAGCAGTACCACCTGGTACATATAATCCAACATTTTCAATTGCCTTGGCAAAACGTGAGCAGTAAACCCCAGGAGCTGTTTCCACCGTCATGATTTTTTCTTTTGGTAATTGTGCAGCATGGAATTTTTCAATATTTGACATTGACAAATCTATGGCTTCTTTCATGTCTTCAGAAATATTCATTAATTCAGCTGGGAAAGGTGCACGAAGAATTGGTGTTTCCAATTTAACACCATCGAACTTAGATGTAAGTTCTAATAATGCTTTGTCACCCTCCTTTTTAACTTTCTCAATTATTGGCAAGACTAACTTCATAATATCTGCAGTCTTTTGAACAGGTCTATTTAAAGCCTTAGAAATGTCTTTAGGATCAGTCGATTTATCATTTACATATATGGTTTCCATCTTATATTCTTCCTTCTTTTGTTCAGTCTTCTCGTTATCATTCTTTAGGTATGCTGGCTTAGCATCACCCTTACGTCTGGTAACTTTACTGCTTTTTATATCAAGATTTCTTTCCACATCCGCCAATCTAACACCATTTTTAATACACCAAACCATTGCGAAATAAAATAAATCGGCGCACTCCCATGCAACTTCATTAGAATCCTTTGGTGAACTTTGTCCAGCTTCTATTAGCTCATCCAACTCTTCTTTTAACTTGGCGATTAATAATGGCTCATCATTAAATAATCTTTTGGTGTAAGAACCTTCAGGTGCAGACTGAAATCTATCTTGTAATGTACTATCCAATTTTGCTAATCCCTTACCAAAGCTTTCACCCTTTTGTGTTAATTCCCCATCATGGAAACATGTAAAATTCTTATCTAAGTGGCAGAATCCATAACCCTCCCTTGGCTCAACAATAAATTTGACAACATCTGAGTCACAATCCTTTTCCAATTTGACTAACTTTTGAGTTGCACCACTAGTCTTGCCTTTATACCATAATTCGTCACGACGTTTTCTGGATTGATAAACACCTTGCTTTTCAGCAATTGAGGCATGAATAGATTCAACTGACGAATAGACAACACCCAACGCAGTGTAGGATGGTGCAGGAGTAGTGATCAAAGTAGTGAAAAGACCATCAGGGCGATCTGTGGTTAAGCCAGCAGTAAACAATGAAGAAATTGAAATCTTCCCACACTCTGAAGATGCACTAGTTAAAGATTCACTCGAAATTATAGGATAAATATCTTCTGAAGCCAACTTATTCGCCAATTCCTGAGCGATAGAAGTGTTTTCATAGTAGAGTCCTCTATTACCATTCTGGCCATACTTTTTGATTTCATCCTTTGTAAGCTCACAATTGAATACAAAGGCACTGTCTGTTTCTAATACCTTATCGGAAACTTCTGAAGAGTCAAATTTCACAGCGAATCTGGAACTAGGTAATCCACCCGACAAAATGAATTCATCAACTTGAGATTCCTTAATAAACACCTGCTTAATACCGCCATTTAATAATTCAACAATTTGATCAACCTCAACTTTTGCTGATGTGGTGTCAACGTTAACCTCAACGTGATTTGGGAATTGGTGGAGGAAATGTTTGGAAATAGAAACTGATTCGAAAGGAAGCAAAATTTGCCCTACTACGGAAAATTCTGCTATAGCCTCTCTGTTCGAAGGAGACGAGATTATAGGTAATATAGGAAATGTCATATTGTAATTATACAGAAATTATCTCTTATATTTATCAGAAAGTTGTACTACTAATAACCGCTAACTTATTATCTTTTATCTATACTCCAGTATCTTTTGAGAAAATTTTAGACTGAGTCATTATGATCACCTGACCATTTTTATGTTATTACTATATACTAAGAACAATCTGCAACCTATTAAAAGTTAAATTCACCTCTGAATTGATTTATATTCATGTCAGGCTTGACTTTTTCTAATAAATCTCTGCGATCCATTGCAATAAAAGCTCTCTTTAATGTTTCTGTCAAGGAAGTTGATTGATTATGGTTTAAGGTACTTGAGGCATCAGTATCGACACCTTCAACTTGGTGCATTGATAAGCCACTAAGTAAATGTTCTGCAGCTTCTTTGTAACAGCCGATGTTTATGCATGAAACACCCAAATTGTATCTTGCTCTTACAAAAGTTGGTTTCAATTCTAAGGCCTTGAAGTATGCATCAACAGCTTCTTCAGAACGGTTGGAATTGGCCAAAGATGCGCCTAGTCTATTCCACAATACCGCATCATCTGGCTTAATAGTTAAGGCAGCTTTGAAGCAATCAATAGTCTTATCAAAGTCTTCATTGGCATAAAACAAGACACCCAAACCCATTTGAACATCGGGATCCATATTGGCCAGGTTTGGAGATAATTGTGCAGCCTTTAAAAACAATTCTGTGACTCTTTTGTTTAATGAAAATCTATCCTCATCATCGATCGCAGGATTTTGTTGACGAGCTTTATCTGCAACCTGGGGGTATTTTGTAGATATCCATCTTTCCAATGTGGCGAATGCAGCATTATCATACCCTTCGTTGATGTATGAAATTGCCAAAGTCATTAAAGCTTCTGAATTTTCAGGATGCAATTCCAAACATTTTTCTAATGCTGAAATACCAGCAATTTCTTTTTCATTCTGTGTTTGAACTTCACCCAACTTCAACCAGGCATCAATATGACCTTCATTTCTTTGAATAGCAGCTTCAAATGCTAGAGCCGCTTCTGATAACTTGGCACCATTTTCCATTAACTGTAATCCAATTTCATATGGATCCAGCTCTTTTGGTAAATCCAAAAATTGGTTATGCTGCGTATCTTCGAATTGATAATCTCCGAAGTGAGCTCTAGTGGATGCATATTTAGCGAAATCCTTCTCCCACTGAGCCATATCCGCAGGCATTGAATCGCGCTGAGTATTCTTGAATTCCTCGTATTGTTGGCTTATAAAATCGTTCTCCACTTCTTCCGAGTTTAAACTATCCCAAACCTCTTGGAAAGTTGCTTGATATTTATCATCAATAACGATTTCTGGTTGCTCTTCATCTTTAATTTGTTCAGCTTCAGCCTCCTTATTGTCGTTTGTCAATTGTTCTATCTCTTTAAACTGGTTATCCCAATCAACTTGATGCTCTTGGTTTTGTTCCTGATGTTGTACTTGGTTCTGCTGCTGTTGCATGCCTCCTCCCATCATAGACATACCCATCATAGGGCGATATCCCCCCATTCTCATATTAGGCATATTGTTAAACTGTTGCTGGTTTGGTTGATTGAAACTTTGATCCATTGGCTGTTGAAATTCTGTGGCCCATTGGGAGTTCACGGGGCTTCCAGCTTTAGCTAATGGTGTGTTTCTCTGTATCGGAGATGGGGAGTTCGTTTGAAACTCATTGGTCCAATTGTTCTGAAGATTAGGCTGCTTGTGGTTTTGTTGGATCATATTTAATTCATGTCTCATTGGTTGAAACTGGAAGTTTGATTGAGAAGGACCATTGTTCATAAACTGTTCCAAATTTTGTCTTTCCCTTTCATTCATCATATTATCTTTCTTAAAACCTTGACCATTTTGGATTATGCCTTGCTGATTTGCCGCTTGTCTCTGCAAAGATCTATCTTGCTGGGTATGTTTATTAAATTGAGCAATAGCATTACTATTTGCTGAACAGTCAGCTCCTCCACCGACAAATGACATTTTTATAAGTATTTACAATGATATGAATATAATAATACTGTTAGAATACAAGAAAAGTATATATATATATTAATGTCTTGATTCATTACAAATGAATACCCCACCATAGAAATGAAGTCGAGTGAATGCCGAGGTTGTTCGTATTATGTAATCATTATCTATCCTATGAAGATATTTTGTCATCACTCCTCTACAACTTGTATAAGCAAATTTTGGTTACGTATATGTTAAAGGCCCCAGATCCTTGATATATGCGTTCGTATTATTTGATCTCTCGTAAATTGTAGACTTAAAATCAATTAGATTTAGTGTACGAGTTTTCACTATATGCGTTTCACATATAGATCGCTCACACAATAGGGTGCAAAAAATGTAAAATCAAGGCCATAACTACTTGTAATGCCAACTTCTAATGGTGACTTGTTTCTAAAGTATTTTTCTATAAGTTATATGTTCACTTTTTTTTTAATTGATTTTTTCAAGCAAAATTGTAGTATATTGGTAATTTAGTTACCTTTTTTGAAGAAAAATGCAATGATTGAAATTATTTGCAACTAATATCAAAATTATTAAAATATTTAATTACGAATTTTCTGAATTTTTCGAATATTAATTATTAATTTTGTATTAAGGAATCGTCTATAAAGGTAATATACATCAATCCTTCGATAGTCTTCTTAACAAAGCAAGAAGACGGATAACTTCCTTACTCAAACCAGCATCAACAGCAGGAGACAATAAACAATCTAAAGCTGAGTTTGGATCTGGAATAACCCTAGAGAGTTTTGAAAGATCCTTTATCTCTCCCTTTAATTTATTATCATCGTTTGAGGAGTCATATATATTGATAGCATCATTTACTAATGAATTGACCATTATGAAAGACCTCACCAATACTAATGATAGTATTTTGTATTCATTACTAGTAGGATGTAATTTAGAAGCTTCCATTATTAAAGACATCGACATCCTGGATAAATTGGAGAGAATGAGTTCTTTGTTATGAAGGATCCACAATACCGATAAGTTACATAAAGGAGATACGCTATCTTCGACGGGGACCATATCAATAATGAGTTTGGCTCCAAATAGAGCTTGGGATACGGTGGAAGATCGCGTGAAGACGAACTTCGAGAACTCATAAGTACTTGATTCATAGGGAATTAAACATAAAAATAGTTGGAATGACTTGGTCAATAATCTTCCTGATTTGAGGCTTTCTTCGTCACCATTCAAATATGCTAACATCAATCTTTTCGTTTCTATCTGATCTTCAGGCGTGATATTAAGAGAACTGGCACCTGAATAAGTTGAGGGGGAAACATTCAAACTGCCAGTTAACACAGCTTGCATCAATGACCTGTTATGAGGCTCTCTTACCAACAATTTTGTCAATGCATCGATTCCAAATGGTAAGTATGAATAAACATCCAAACTCACTTTAGGAATACCAAAATTATCCTCCAATTTTGGTCCAAAAGAGCTAACCAATACAAAAGCTAAGAAAGCTTCTTCTAAGGAAGAAAGCTCCATAGTGAAAGCAATGTTGTCTAACATGAGAAGACAATCCTTTAACAAACATAGCCTCTTTCTATAAAAAACAAAGCTCTTTGACGAAGTTGCAATAGCCTTAACAGTCTTAAAGATTAGATTCTTAAATATTTTATTTTTAGACATCTTAGTTCTATTTGCTTCAGAAAACGAAATATTTCGCAAAACCATAGTAATGGTAATTAATTGATCTACTAGCATGATCTGGTCATCCATAGCATTCTTTGTTTGTATTTTGCTGAAATGATATTTATTTTCCTTTCTGAAGTTGAGCAAAGTAGACATATAATCAGGAATAAAGAATTCACTTTCATCATCATCGCTAGCAATAGGACTATTTGTTTCCGAAGTACAAGATGTAGAGTTCCATTCACTTGGTGAAAAAACTTCATCTATTTCCATATCGGAACCCTCATCATCAATAAGTTGCCCTGTCAAAGAATCAACTACATACGTAATATCTTCTTCAATCATTTCACTGGCGTTCTTATTATTTACGTACTTGTTAAAGACATCTTCAATATTATTATTTGATGAAAATGTTTCAGTATATTCACCTTCCTTTATTTTATTGTGCTTATCCCCTATAAGTTGGTCTAACACCGTTAAGCCTAAGGTCGCCAATGAATCCAATAACTCAGGGCAATCAGATATTTTAAATGCATAATTGGAATCTGAAGTTGTAACAAGTAAAGTGTTCAAAGCGCTAAATACTTCCCCTCTATTGGCATAGCTATAATTCTTCAAAGCCATTATAAGTGCATGTATGTTTATTGTACCTAATTCAGGAGCAAACAAATAGACTGGTTTGGTTATTTCGATTTCACCTGCAACAGTTGATAATGACTTAATATCATATCCTGCATGAGATTCAATCACCTTACGAATTGGAACGTAATTCTTTACAATGTTAGGTTCTTGGGGTTTGATTTTGGTATCTTGTTCAGAATTAGTTGATGTTGGTAGAGCATCGGATTGTAGGTTCTTTTGATCTGGAATTTTTGGAGACTCAAGCGCCGACGTTTTGGCAGATGGAACTTGCTGCTTCCTCTGAAATTGATTTAGCTGTTGCTGTTGTTGCTGTTGTTGCTGTTGTTGCTGCTGTTGTTGTTGTTGCTGTTGTTGTTGCTGTTGTTGTTGCTGTTGTTGCTGTTGTTGCTGTTGTTGCTGTTGTTGCTGTTGTTGCTGTTGTTGCTGCTGTTGTTGCTGCTGCATTTGAACTTGCTGTTGCGAATTCATCTGAGCCTGCTGTACTATACTACCCGAACGCGAGATCAGTTGTTGCATATAAGGAGATTGTACGTTTGGAGAATTTTGATTACTACTCACACGAGAAAGCTTTCGCTGTTGTTGTGGCGTAGGAGCTTGGCTTATTACAGGACTTTGGCTAGTTTGCATCATATTCAGTTGCATGTTGATAACGGGAGATGCAATACTACTTGTTTGAGGTGGTGAGGTATGATTTGGTTGTGGCTGGGAAACTTGAGGGATATTTGGTGCGGGCGATCCATGATGCAGTGGATGCAGTGGATACAGAGGTTCCAGCTTTTGTTGTTGTTGTTGTTGTTGGAATCTCATGAGAAGTTGCTTTTGAAAATGGAGCCTCTTCTGTTGAATATCCTTCTGTCCATCAGGCGTGCTGTTATATTGCTCATATGGTAATAAATACTGAACATAGCAATTTCCAACTTCTTTCTCAATCCGAGCCTTCAGTGCCAAATCCTGTTGAATATTAACTCCATCATAAAGACCTAATTTCTGACAAATAGTAGACCATGGCGATGGTTGCTGTTGAGAAGGTTGTTGTAATGCTTTTATCAACGCTTGAGGTCCGCCGAGCTTATGTGATAAAATGTACAAGAAAAACAAATTAACTCTTCTATTATTGACAACAGGTGGTTGTGATATGGGTGAACCACGACGGTTCATAAAATCATTTAATGTAGTTAAAAACAATTCAATCTGTAATTGGGCAATTTGCGCAGGAGGAGGAGGCTTACTACCCTGTTGACCCTGGGGCGGCATTGTAGGTTGAGAAATTTGTGGATTTGAAAAACGAGGTGTCTGTTGGCTTTGGGACAAGTTGCTTTGAACCTGCGGCGAGATCATATTGTTTACAGGACTATTGGCGTAGGAATTTGATGCGCTTTGTGGTTGTGCCATTTGTGATTGAGGGTGACTCTGAGATTGTCCTATATTGCCCATAGAATGTGCGGGTTGGGAGGCATTGGGGACTTGTGATCTTGAAAAAGTGTTTGGTGAAGAAGATTCCTGTAGTTCCATATTTTTAAGGCGCATAGCACCTTGAGCTTGAGCTTGTGGAGTCATATTATTATTATTATTTGCAGATGCAGCTAACAGTTGAGGCTGTTGAAATTGTTGCTGTTTTTGCTGGGCATGAAGCATTTGTTGTTGCATAATTTGTTGTCTCATCCGCAATAATTGTTCTTTTCTCCCCTGATTTAAAGCCTGTTGATTATTTTGGCCTGGAAGTTGTTGCAGCTGAGGTTGTTGCAATTGTGGTGATTGCTCGAATTGCTGAGGCTGCTGGGATTGTCGATTTTGCTGAGGTTGTTGAAGTTGTTGTGGTTGTTGAGGTTGTTGAGGTTGTTGAGGTTGTTGAGGTTGTTGAGAACGTTGTGGATCTTGTAGTTGTTGCTGCTGCTGCTGTCTCATGAACATTTGTGGATTAATACTCTGATTCTGCCCTAATATAGCCGCTGGGATTATATCTTGTGGAGCGGATGGTGTGTTATTAGATGGCAACTGATTAGCCGCTGGTCGTAAGTTCTCTCGTGCTTGCTGCTGTTCTGCATTTTGATCAAAAATATTATTCAAAAAGTCATCATTATTCGATGCATTGTTATTATCATCTTGATTACTACCCAGGAAGGCATCATCATTGAACCAAAAATTGTCTGACATGTCAATATTGCAATGATTATCGATTATAGTTATTTAGCGTGTTTATCTAAGAACAAAAATAAATTTAGCTTCGTCAAAATTGAACATCACACTACCACACTACAAAAACACTAGTAGTCTATTAAAGTTTCTATCGATATTTATATAAATATATACTGTTGAATTATTGGTTACATTCGAATCTATAAAGTTACTAAAAAAGATACTTATGGCTCACATTTACCAAAATTTCCACCATCTTTTATGGAGTCTCTTGGATAACGCCTTAAAATGTTCCATTTCACTCCAACAGTCTCTTCCCCATTCACAACCAGCCATATTAATAACAAAATCACGCTCCTTGTAGAAATATCTAGGGTCATTTGAGAATTCAGAACATGCTCCCGGTGGGAAGGCGTTAATTTTTCTTAAAGGAAGGAACCCGATTCTTTCTCTTATCCAGGATTGGGTTGTATATAACGTTTCCAAGGCATCTTGCTCATTGTGCTCCCAAGCCATGTGCATTTGCTCATACATAGCAGGGTCCCACCAAAAGTCTAATAGCATTTCAGACCACGCAGATCTTCTTAACATAAATGAGCCTAAATTAAATCCACCACAATCTTGCGTAATAATCATGTCAATAGGGCTATTATAATCGACATAGGGTAAATCAACTGGGAGGTTGAGAGGGTTAAACGTTTCTAACGACCTGTAAGTTGCATTTTCTAAGTTATCCAAGAAATGCTTCTCTAATGATATTTGTGGTTCCATAATATATGTATGTAAATCTAACCACCAAAACCACTCGGTACCGGGAAATTGTCTCATCACTTGCTTCATTATGTCCACCTTCTCCCACGACTCTCTCCACTCATGAGAATACCTTTTTTTAAGTGTCATATCTTTGATGGTTAAACCATAACCATGAACTTTAGCGTAATGCTTTTTATTTGCAATAGAAGATCTTTCCACCGACCACTCTTGAGGCCCTTTCCATTTCAAAACACCTCCGCCTTCGTTCGCTGCTAATATTATCACTACTTTTGGGTCTTTTGACCTCAAATGAGGAATAAATGGAGTTGATGTAAAAAGAGATAAACAAGCCAAAGTAATCAATACGATTACAAGCTTTTTATGCCTGGCACAAATTTCTTGTGTCACTTTCAATGCGTTTCTAAATTGTGATTCAATCCTCGAGTACAATGATTTGTGTTTATTAGGTTTAAATGACTTATGATAATTATCATGATTATTATCGTGAATATTACTTTCCAACTTTTCTAGGTATTCCTCGTCAGCAATACCTTTAGGCATATTATGCCTTTGATTTGAACTCATTGTTGAAGTATAGATCAACCCTAACTTTATCGCCAAAAATATCAACTTGAGACGACTTAAAATAAAAACAGCGCTTACTGCACGTGCATCACCAGTAGATACAATTTTAACCAGATATACTTAGGAGATGTACCATTATATAGAGAGATTTGATGTATATATAGCCTTAAATAATCATATCATCAACATTTTCTTTACGTGATAACGAGTATAATCACTTCTGCATTGAACTTATCATTTCAAGGGAAGCAAATTTTGTTCAAGACATTGTTGCCTACATAAGGGACATTCAGGGTGTTCTCTTACCCAATCAACTATACATTCCCAGCAGAATAAATGCCCACATGAAGCTGCTGATGGATTTGTCATTGGTGATAAACATAACATGCATGATCTTGAATTTTCAGGCAAATATGGCAAATGATCAGGATTCGATAAATCCACATTGATTTGCCTGTAGAGTTTATCGTTAGTAGTCACATTGTCTCGGAATTTTTCTAGCTGGGATATTTTAAAAATTGCGTTCATATTCCTTTCATTCTCTTCGTTTTCAGATTTATCTATTTTATTTTTGTCATCAATGTAGCTTTTAAATTTAATCAATGATTTCACTACAAATTGCAACAAAATAATACCACCCAATAAAGAGTAATCACCTCTGGCGAGTTTCAATTTCTTAGGATCTTTATTATGCCCAAATGCATAGCGTAAACCGAAAATACGCTTCGATATTGAATAGAATTCTCCCTTGAAATAAAATATAGCGATGTGCAAATTCATAAGCGTGTCTAATACCTTAGGATATGATGAAAAGAATTGAGTTAGCCAGAACCTCACTCCTTCTTTTGGTTTGGTAGATTCATCGCCATCTTTTGGCTTGTACTTTCTTACTAGTCTGGTGAATAAATATGGTAATAATGCATATGACAAGATAAACCCTAGTTTGGGGAGTAATTGAGGGAATCTTTTCCCCGTCCTATTCACGTAGATAAGATCAACATACTCTTCCCCTAAAGTTCTTGCTCCAATCAATGTCGTGAGTATGAGGTATAAAGACTTAGCTGCTACTGTAATTTCCTCAGGATGAGTATTGATAAACCGTTGTCCCTTAAATATATGAAGAACATCTTGTACTTGCGAACGATAGGATGATTCAAAATATGTATCTTTCTGATGTGCCCGTACTGTTCTATAGTTAGTAATCGAATTCAATATACCCCACAACTATATACTATAAAAATTCCGGAGCATAATTCATGCCACAGATTAGAACATACCTATAGTTGAAGCATCAGCAAACGGCAATGCATTGTGATTTACCTTAGACATCGTAGGTAACTTATAGCTTTTAATTAATTTTTAATATTTTTTGTTGATAAGGTGAAAACGAGAGGTTCTAATTTATTGATGTTCCTCGGTCGAGCTACACAAAGAAAAAAGAGTATTGAAATTTATTTATTAAATATAAAATTAAAAAGGTAATTTAGACTGACCTTTACCCACATTGCAATTACTTGATTTTCTTTCTGAAGGATTAGGTGAATTTGATGACTTATTTGTAGTTTCGGGAGTGATCTCACGACCGTTGATCATCAGCGAGAGTTCAAGTGCAATATGAAAATCCCGATGTTCAAAAACATCTTCGACTTCTAGATTGCATTGAGAACAGTAATTATTACTAACTAAGTCATCAAAGAATTTTTGATCATTGGTCATTGAAAGGTTTGATTTAACCGAGCGACTAGATGATTTTGCTTTCAAGTCTTGGAGTATATTATACTTTCTTTCTTCTTTCTGTTTTGGTTGTAATTTCGATTGTGGTTTCAGTGTTTCGTTCATAGCATTTTTGTCGTTCTCAAACTTATCAAATAGCGACTTAATATACTCCTTGTCTTCTTGACTATTTTTAGTCTTTAAATCTATTGGCTCTGGTGTAATTCTTGATGGTATTTGCATATTTGATATTGATGATCGTTCCGAATTGAAGTCTGCAAATAATTTATTAACATATTCCCCTTCTTCTTTGGAAATCACTCTAGATTTGTTTTTATGAAATTCGGCTTTGGGATTTAAATCTTCTAGTTTTAACCTTTTGATTTTAGCTTCCTCATTTACTTCGTCAAACATCTTTCTTATATTTTCTTGAGTCGAAATGTCTGATTTGTTATCCGTGTAAGAATCGATTAGGCTTGAATCTGTATTTTTTACAAAATTTGAGATGACTAATGACATATTGGCAAGTGGTATTATTTTAATCTTGGAGTAATCTTTATCTATCTTCTTATCTAATTCTCTTAAATTTATGCCGTTGTTTAGTTTATGAACATTCGTGGAATTATCGAGTATATCCATGAGCAATTTGAGTCCTGTAGCTTCCAAATTTTCTTTCAATTTGTCCAAAGATCGTACTACTGGTAATTGGGTTTGTTTGGAATGCTTCACATACGAAGTTGAGGTAATTTGAATACTTAAGGTTTTCGGCCTTCTTATATAGCCCTTACCTCGATGGGATTGTTGCAGCATCAGTAAGTTTAAACTTTCATCGTCCAACTCAATCAATCGGTTATATAAATCACCTGCAAATACTTTGATCCAGTCATAAGCATCAAGCAAATTATTAACCGGCTTTTTAGATAAGAAGTTTTTCCTGGACATCATCGATTTAATATCAGTTCTCAAAGATAATTCTTGCTGGTGATTGCCTCTGACCATTTCGTATATTTTTTGAGCTAAGGGTAAGTCATTTGTAAACTCTTTCTGCATATCCTCCAAAGAAAAATTATTGCGGATAAATGAGATTGAGTTGACGTCAGGAGGTATTTCAAGGCGTTGCATGATCACATCTCCAGTCTTACCGCCCATGCCGTTAAAATCAATTAAGTGGAAGTTCTTTAAAAAATTGTTCACCAGACAGGTTCTAATTATTGTTTGATTATCTGGTTTTAAAAAACCACCTGCTATTTTAGCAATAATCTTATTTCTACCTAGACCACCTGACGTGGTATAACCCAATTCCTTGTAGATTTGTAGACGAACTTCATAAAGTAATTGTGATCCAATCAAAATACATACATCATCCCAGTCTTTAATTTCAGGATAATGAACAGGAGATTGTTGATAATTGTCGTTATTTAAACTCGATATCTCATTTTCTGACTTGATGATTTCCCCTACCCAATATAAAGAATCAGGCAAGGAAGAAGGAATACTCGGTAGGATATTGTTAATATTATCTACTTCGCGACCTAGTTCAGGAAACAACTGGATTAACGTATAGTACACCATTCTTCCAAAATCTAAAAAGCATTCATCGACACTCGCCTTTTCAACTACATCACAGTATTCTCTGAAAATTTTCATAATTTTTCTACTTTCTCTCCGATATGGATCCAACAGAACTTTATGAATAGATTGATCAGGCAAACCTCTAACATATGACCAATAAGAATCACCCTTTCTAAAGACTGCTGCATGTGCGATTATGATGTTTGGGCATTTTTCTCTTGCTGATTGAATTGTATCCATTCTTCCAATTCCAAATTTTCTAGCAGCATACGAAACTGCAATCAAAGACTGCCATTGAGCACAGACAATAGGGTCGTCTGAAGTTAGATTTAATCTTATCTGTTCTACCTGAGCAAAGAACGCATTCAAATCAACATGAGCTACAACCGCTAAAGGCAGCTGATATGCTAGAATTGGGTTCTCTAAAAGCCTTAAGTCTTTATAAGTAAAATTGGAGACATCATTTGGAAAAGTTTTCAATGGTTTGTTCTCAAATTCATTTCTTTTAACAGACATAACATTTCATTTTAATAATACAGATTATAGGATTTTGAAAATACATTGCGTCTATTTCTAACATTAGAAACTACAATCTAAATTATTTGGGAGACTATAAGGATATAAATACAGCAAATATTGTAAATCTTAAGAACATGCTTGTATGGCGCAGTGGTAGCGCAGCAGATTGCAAATCTGTTGGTCCTTAGTTCGATCCTGAGTGCAAGCTTGTTTTTTTTGATAAATTTAATATTTTTATATTATTGATAAAATTAAGAAATATAATCTATGTTAATTAGTTTTTTATACTATTTATTATCATCGATAATCTAAAGAAATATAATTTTTATCAATTATGTATTATTTATAATCACATTTCATATATCTCAGAAACAAAATTAATCTTATTATCATTCGCCCATTCCTGGACACTATTTACAAGACCTTTCGGACCACAAGCAATTATCCATTTGTTAGAATTGTTTATCAGGACTAAAGATTCAAAAGAGGTTCCGAAATTTGGTCTACCTTGATTTAAGATATATTTCGAATCTTTATGGGGTATTGATGCCAGCGAAGATGGATCATCAGATGGAGTCTCAGCAGATGGTAAGGATTCAAGCTCAAAATTTTCATTATTATCATAATCTAATAGCCCATAATCTTCTTCATCAAAAACTGTATTCAGAGAAGTTGAGTCTTGAAGATTACCTGTTATATGGATGGTAATCTCTTCCTTAAAATTCAAAGTTTGTAAAACATGTATATCATTTTTACTTTTAACGCACCAAATTAATTTAGCATGAGATGCCTTAAGTTTTAGGTTCTTGAATACTGGCACGGCAAATGAGATACCCGAGCCTCCACAAATAATATGGACGTTATCAATAGTTGTTAAGAGCTCTTTCGAAAAGGAGGTGAAGGGGCCTGACCACGAATAGGATGTTTGAGGTTCCAATATAAAGCGATTTGATTTGTTAATGATTAGATCCAATGTAGATTCCGATTCTAATGATGCAATTGTATAAGGATGTGTAGGAAAAATCCATGCTTTATAATTAGTTAAAGGATAAGTTAAACGGATATGCGATCCACTAGACCAATCAGGGAGATTCAGATCCCGTTGTATCCTTACTACTACTAAGTTAGAGCCTTCTTTTGAAATGACTTTTAAATTTGTTATTGAATGTGATTTTGAGTATCTTTCAAATAATTGGAGACCCAATAAGCCAGCACATATGATGGCATAATTTCCAACACCGGGTCTGGCATGTAAGATGATCAACCCCACAAATAGCCAGACCGTGATATTGTGAACCACATAGAAATACTGGTATATCCTTCTTCGGAAATACCTTAGCGAAATAATAATCAAAATCAAATTTAAAGTGAATACCATTATCCCCAAAAAATTCCACAATCTAAACAGCTTTGTTAAAAAGGCTCCTTCTAATATCCATTTTACAAAATAGCCCATTCCATGGATAATGGCGCACCCTATTATCAACCGAGACATCCACTTATGCAAATCAATCAATTCCAAATATCGGAGACCAATAGTGTTAGGTCTTAATACAAGGAATATATCAAATGGCAAAAGTGCGTAGGACATTCTACCAAATCGCTTAATAGAAGTAGAATAATTATCTGGCAATTGTATATGAAAAAGCCCAAGGCCTATCAAAATCAAAGTCCATGCAACGATGGTAATAAAAAGTGGCGATTTAATCAACCCCATACCTTTCGATGGAGTAGTCCATCGGAGTTGGAAAATGCTCTTACATATGAAAATACCAATTGCATGGAGCAACGAAAGCCCCAAGACTATATATCCATATTTGACATTAGCTGTATGGTGATGCCCTTCATGCCGTGATGATATCGAGTCAAATTCATTCATTTTTTCTCTCTCATACAAACCTTCAATCCACCCTCTAAGAGTCTATCAAAACCAAAACTCTCATCTAAATAATATATTACACAAAACGAGCACATAGAGGTTTGATCAAGAGCCACAAATGTCTTCGTTCCATGCTCCTAACATCTAGGCATCTTTCATACAATCAGATCTAATGCTTCGGTCAGTTGTTTATTCTCTACAGCCTTCTAGAAAACACATTACGTCACGATGGAAATTCGTTTTTTTTTGTCTTTGATCGCTTATGGCATGTGCTTTTTTTACTTGACACCACGTTTACATTTCGAAAACGGATATGTGAGGTTATCTGAGTTATGTATGTAATGGAACACATAATTCGAGTATACTTTTTCACCCAAGATTGAAGATGGGAGGCTAATCATTCTTTCTTTTGTGGGTCTTTCTTTCAAGATACGAACTATTGACTAATTTGGTACCTTAATCCTTTAAAATAGTGGCTACGATGTAGATGTAATTGTAGCTTTAGAACAATTTGGATGGACGGCGAAGCATATGATATGTAGTTTTTTATTCAGTACGCATAAAAATGTTCTGCACTCTTCATGCGATGTTCATAAATCCGAGAGAAAGGATCGTAAATTGCGTTCTTTACATGACTGAAATTCGCATAGTCTCATAGAAAAAAGCCGTTTTACTTCATATAGCATGTATAGATAGACCGAGGATACATACAAGGCGACACCACGCGCTTCGATGCAATAACCTGAATCCATGGAACATGTTGTGTTTTACTTAATATGAAACAACATAGTGCTCGTTTGAAGATTGTTTCGCGGAGAATCTGGCAGAAGAATGATTCTGCGCGGTAGTTTTATTGACAAAAGGAAATTTTGGCCTTCAAAATTTGAATATGAACATTTAATGCCGCAGGGTGGAGGAAGTTTCTCTCAAAATATTAGATAACGCCTTCAAAAATCGGAATGCCCCAAATAGATGAAAAATACTCTTCTGAACTTTTTTGGGTATACGAGACAAATGCATGTTCTAATTTCGATACACCTATTGTTTCCACATAAGTGTGAAGAGTTTATAACCAATACCATCCGGCTGTAGCTTTGGAGCCAGGATGCTTATGATCGACGAACCATCATCTGGGGACAGATTCAGCATCATTGGGTGCCAGAGTATCCTGCATTAAAAAGCTTCCTTGTACTAAAAATCCCTCAGCTTATATGCTAGAAAAAATATTTTTGTTCTTTTTCGTCGCAGCGAAATATTTCACAATGTAAACAACCGTAGCTAAATGAAATCCTACATACGTCTGCAATCAAGATATTTTTATTCAATTTAAAACAGACCAAATTATTTTTAGACAAAATTCTTGTCTCAAATCTGGTTTACTCTATGATCGACTCGGCACACATATACGCTCTTTGCATTTAACAACTCCCCTATATACCAATTCCTTGATGTCCTCTTTGGTGGACATCATATCGAGTTTACGCCGAATGAGGAATTGTAATACCTCTATTCGATCGGTGTTCCGGTTTATACTGAACCAGAACATACTGCATCCAGTTAAGCCGTCGCCACACCCTTAAAGCGGCTTTATGCAATATGATCTAATGCCAGCCACTTCGTTCTGGAGTACCAGCCCTTCCCCAATAAAATCGACTTTGCATGGGCGTGCGCGTGCTCCAAATCCGAAGACTACGGTGTATTGTACTGCCGGTTTCTAGAACGTACGGTTGTCCGCATCTAACGCAAAATTTCACAATAATAGAATTCTATCGAAATTCCATTTCTTTGTCGCATACACTCCTTATCTGCTAAGTATCTGACCAGCATAGATTTCAGACGTGCCGATATGTCTTATCCATATTTAATCATGTATAATGCATGTTTCATTCTGGTCTGATTCGAGTTAGTCCTACCCTAAGCATCTTCCATCCATCCAAAATCTCCTTACTAAATTCTAATATCTTCTGTAACCTTCTGCAATTACCCCCTATTAATTCCTACTATCTAAGTTATATCTGGGACTCTCCACTCTCAATTATATTCCCTACTGAAGCGTATTTCAATACTCACTACTCCATTTCCACCAAGGTCCGTCACATCCGCCCCTTACTGCACTCGAAGTTCTCCTAATCAAGTTCAATGTAGTCCAATCTAGCCATAACGGAAATCAGTAGATTAACTGCCACCCTAAGACTAGTAGTGTATCGCTAAAGCTATATGATTGAATAGTATGTATTCTTATGTAAAGCAAAAAGCACCTTGTGGGTCTATTGGGCCCATGCGGTTATTATTCCCTGATACACATTTATTAGCTAATTCTGGAAACATGACATTCATGCAAACCAATAGTATAAGAACATTGTTGCATGCGTTTTTTATGTACGAGTTTCCGTGCGCCACATATCACGGAATACCGATGCTATTATCCGCTACAGTCGGGGCTTTGTGCATATGCATTTCCAAATCTTGTGGTGTGTTGTCGGGTAACAATCGTCATGATATTTCAAATTATTTTCCTAGAACTATAAAGGTTCGGGGAAATCCCTTTTAAGAATAGAATTGAATGCCATACCTTCACTAGTCTTGATAGCTGTTAGTATAATCCTTCTAAGAAAGTAGACAATTGGTATATATTTACGTGAACAATTGTGTATAGCTGACAAAGAATCATTAAGGGATAACTAATTTACAATTAATAAAGACTTAACCCTATAACGAATAATGACAAGTATGGACATGCCATATTCTTCAGAAGGAACCAAATGGAAAGCATACCAATTCAGCGATCCATTTGCTGCAAAATCGTTTTTCGTTTGCAATAAGATTAACAAGTTCTTCTGTCGACCAGATTGTGATGCGAGACCTATCACTAACTTAAAGTCGGAGATTAAGTTTGTGAACCTGGTGTCAGAAGCTATTAATTACGGGTATATTGCGTGTGATAGTTGTGATCCGTTATCGGTCCCACTGATCGACGTGGACTTGTTGGTTGACTGCGTGGCATCAATCAACAAGCAAATTGGGTTCTTACCCCCTTTATTGGACGAGGACGAGGAAAGAAATAATGAAAAAATTAAAGAGAATATTATAGAGTCTAAAAAAACTAATGAAGAGCAGATTATGCAGGCAATAGGAGGCAGAAGATCATCGGTTCCAGTGATTAACTTTGAGGGTAAGTACTCCAAGGACTTCGAAAACACATCTTTATCGAAAAACGACTTTGACCATTATAGATTGGTGGACTTGGCATGCAGACATTTAGCATTGGCCGCTGCCAGTAATATTTTTCAACCACAAGGCTCCAAAAGATCGAGATCGGTTGAAAGTAGTCCATCTAGTTCTTCGAACAGCAAGAAAAGAAGAAGAAGAGGTGGTGTACTCGGGTTCAAAGAGTTAGCCGCAAAGTCCAAACTTTCAGCTTGGCACTTTCACAGGGTCTTCAAATCAGTTACAGGTTTGACCCCTAAAACATATGGAGATAAGTGTTGGGAGTATATCAAAAACTACTTGAACTCGAGCGAGTATACTTCTAATAAACAGGCAGAAACCCAACAATCACAGTTGAATGGATATCAAACTCCTATTCCTAATTCCAGCGAATCTGCATCATCTATACCAGCATCTCCGAACGAATTACCATCCAATAAGAGGATTAAATTGGAACCGGCCCAAGAAGTTAAATTCGAAATATCATCTCCACCACAAAACGAAGAGACTTTATTCAAAGATAGATTAGTGTTACCAAACCAAGTTCCGATGGACACCTCTAACTCTAGAATGTCTACAATGAACATGATACCCTCACCAATGGATGGAGATGTTAATATCAATAAGATGAATCCGATGAAATATTCTGTTCCTCAACAAGCTACATTTGACATCAATGTCAACCAACCTATAACTGACAATAATTTTAATATGTTCAATGAAAATTTAAATAACACTCAAGATTTAAACCAAGATTTTTCATCTACAACAAGGGCATTTTCAGCCCCAGACTTATCCCAGTATAACCCAAGACCAACTACATTGTTCAGTCATTTAAGATCGAATGAAAGAACACCAGAAGAGAGTTACAGCTCCAATAGATCATCACAATCACCTATTTTGAACGATAATATCCCTACTATTGACGAAATAGTGCCTGCTAACCAATATATGAAGGAACCTGAGGGTGCACAAGATGTACTAAATGATGTGCCTGAGCTTAATACCTTATTATATGACTCAGGAGTTAATAGCTTGAATCCTTTAAATGATGAAGGTAATCTTGAGTTGAACTTGAACAACAATTATTTTGACCAGAATCAAAACACTTTCAATTTAGGATTCTCATCAGATTTGTTATCCACCAATAATGACAACTTTTAGAATCAAATCTTTTGAAATTTAATATCATACCTTTTATGATTTGCAATGATACAGAGTAATGATTACGACGATTAATGCTACTTTTAATGAACCGGTTTATATAGTTCAACCCATAATAATACAACTTTTATAAGTAATAATTAATATATTGTAGGGAGAATCTAAACTGTATGGGGTCGAGGCGTATCTCAAGTAGGGTGGTGTAGAGATATGCTAGGCAATGCAAAAATACAAAGGATTGTATTTGACCCTGAATTCTACAGATGTTATCCCCTCGACCAATTGGGGAATTAACCCTCTTTGTTAAAAATGATTATAATATTGGTACTTTGTATTTTATTGTTTGTTAGATAAAGAGAGGAATTAACATTTACCGTAAACGGAGATCTCAGAAAATCAATTTTATGAGTTTGGAAGGAATTTCAGAATATCCTCTCGAAGTATATAAGCGGGACTGAAATGTATTGTTTATTCTCCCCAGCTTACGCCTGAATACAATTGTCTATGTATAATCTATTTCAAGTCCAGACAATTATTTATTATGGAACATACTTACAGTATGCTTGGCTTTCTCCTTTCATTGACTGCAATTGCCATTAATAGCGAATGTAGTTTGTCGCTAACAATATGCGCGTTGTTTCGTACTCATCGCTCCTCCTATCATGTTCTCTCCTCCCCGTACACTTTCCATTACAATGCGATGGAGAACTCAAAAAGTTATTTTTTAACTTTAATTTATACGTAACGGTTTCCTGGATTAAGCCAATTGATTATGTTATTTGTCCACGGTCATGCTGTTTTTTAGATGTAGTCAACCCAAGGAGTAGTAAGTTTAAATGCTACTAAATTATGACCCTAGAAGGAATTTAATTTTTGTAGTATGGTAAAATTTCAACCCCTATTATTTCGAGTATGACTACAAGTTATCCTATGGGGTCTAGCCGTTAAAATTGCATAAATATGCTTATATGAACTACACTAACCCGATTTGCAGTTAGTGCACCACTGTTCTAGAAGGATCGGTTCAATAAATCGACATGGTGGACTACGGCTATGTAATTAAGATAGAGGAGTTGTTGAACCGAACCTAAAATGAATTATTATTGTTATTAATTACAATTAATGTAATTCCCTAATCGGTTAAATTGTGGCTAATTATGCTCCTCACCGTCGGATTTAGGGACCAGAAAAAACTAGTATTGTCATCATATACGTTGAGCTACTTTAGATTATTAGGTATTATTATATTTGGAATTAGGCTTAATTATTTTCCCAAGGCTCACCAGAAGGCTAAGGATAATAAAAACTAGTCCAAAGTAGATGATGACTACTACAATACATTAGATGCACGTTGAGTGATAAATTGATGCGAAAGGGATGACGATAATACCAATTACTCAGGTGCTGTTACACGTTGTTTTCAAGACATTACGGTAGATGAGGAGATAACAATTCGGTTGTAAACTGATTCCATGTACATATTGAAGGCATTTGAAAAGTATACTTGGATAAGCCATAATCTCCATGGTGACAGATGACTTAACTAAATAGAGATGATTTAACTTTCCTTTTTTATGGAGTTCCTTGGAAGCTTTCAACAAGCTTCCATCATGCAATACCACGTGGAGGGATGTTGAGTCCTCAGAATTGCATATAAATATGACGCATTACATATCGTGCTTTAATCATTTTCAAACGCTCCTTTACAGACAGTTGAGAACGGAACTTCTATGCGGTTTGACTATTCTTAAACCATAGAGCGATCGCTAATCTCCTAAAAAATTTTCAAATAATAACTTATGTATTAGATATATATGCTCAATTAATTGGCGGATAAGTCTTCACCGTCTTTGAAATTGGTTACTCTTTCTTTGTTCTTGGTGGCTGCATGTACCAATTGTACGAATGCATCGCTAGTTAAATCTGATTTTTTGTTAGGCGCACTAGTGGACGACGTAGAAGAAGTCGAGTTTCGACTATCTATAGACCCTAGAGCATTGCTTAAAGCTTTCCATGAACCTAAAGGTCCTTCAGATTCAGCGCTATAGCCACTTTTTTTTGACGAAACATCACTTGAGATTACTGCACCTTCTTCTCCAAATAAATCAATTTCATTTGGATCATCATCATCATCACCTTGTAACTCCTTCAACTTCTTGATCTTGTTATTCAACTTGACCATTTCAATAGCTTGCTTAAACTTTTGCTTTGCGTTGAAGTTTTCCTTCAAGTTAGGTAACAAATCTAATTCCTTATGTTCAGATGCTATGGATACCAACCATTTGTCATTTAATAATGTTTCCGCATCAGGCCTGTTATCTGGATTAAACTGTAAAGCTTTAATGATGAAACGACGGGCATCTTTAGAGACATCCTTCCAATAATCAGCATGGAATATAACTGCATTATTATGCTTGACTTCCTCAATAAAATCATTAACATTTTCTGATCGGAATGGCGAATATCCACATAATAATGTGTATGTAATTACACCTAAAGACCAGATGTCACAGGGTTTCCCATGTCCAGTACCCAAAATGACTTCAGGGGCAGCATACCCAAAAGAACCGGCGGAAGAGGTTAGCTTCTCGTCAGGACTCTCTAATCTCTTAGCAATACCAAAATCAGCCAATACGACGTTCGAATTATCCGCCGGTGTTAAGTACAATATGTTCTCTGGCTTCAAGTCTCTGTGGACAATGTTCTTATTATGCAAATACTTGATTGCCTCTAACATCGCAACGATAACCAATGATGCATCGAACTCTGTAAATCTACCCTTCTCGATAATACGATCGAATAACTCTCCCCCGGTAGCCAATTGAGTTACAATATAAAACTTATCCTTCGATTCAAACCAATCTCTAAATCCAACTATATTGGGATGCAGTAATTCCTGCAACAAGTTGAGTTCATCAGTGATCGTTTCCACTTTGCCTTTTAAAGCTTTCTTCAAAATAATCTTTACAGCCACTTCTTCGTTTGTTTCGTTGTTCCTCGCATACCTTACAATACCGAACGATCCAGCCCCTAAAGTCTTTCCAAATGTATACGACGATTTGCGAGAGTACGAGTTAGGTTGCCCACTTAATTTATTAAAAATCTTTTTCAAATTATTAACTTCTTGATTATGTGCCATTTCTACTAACGTGGTCTCTATCTCAGTATAATAACTTAGTTTAGACAATCTTCTTATTCTTCTAATGCATATAATAAGACCACTCGCTGTTTTAATTCCAATCAATTTCAGCGCGGTCACGTTCAGATAAGAGAGGCTGTAGTGAAATTTTACTCAGAGATTCCGATTTTAGATTGATATGATAGCCAATATAATGAGTTAGATGGAACTGCAATACCCCGAGATACATAATCCTATCTCACTTGCAATACCAAGCTTTGCATTTTGGATAATTCTCGAGAATCAAGAATTGCTATATAGTAATTTTCTAAAAATAGGCTTCGAAAGAGTCAACTTTTCGTACTATTAAAAGTTTCAATTAGGTGATACTATAAGACATTTAGACCGGTATACCACATCCGCACAACAAGTGTATGATTATCTAATGGGTTGGAGGTATAAACGAATCGAGTAGGCGAAAAACGATGGCTGCGATTTTTTGCGTCCCACCGGGAATCGAGATCCTCAAAGATTTTGGATATGGGGTCATAACTGTAACTATAAATTAGTTAGACAATCTACTTTATTTACTGAAAATTTAGGAATTAACAAGTATTATCGAGGTATAACTACAAAACAGGCCTTTTATCAGTAGAAATGCTTAGAGTTTCACGTTTATATTCAAGAAACCGTGCTGGTAGAGCATTAGCAACCATTAAACGTTCCAATTCTTCAGTATGCGGGGCATATTTTCCAGATGAGCCATCAAGACCAGAATTGAATACTGAGAAAATCCCTGGACCCAGTGGAATCAAATTAAACAAAGAGTTGGGAAAGGTGTTCGATAATAGAGCATCAAACTTCGTTGCAGACTATTATAATTCAATCGGAAATTACATTGCAGATGCGGACGGTAATAAGTTGCTCGATGTTTATTGTCAAATATCGTCGATCCCGTTAGGATACAATAATCCAGCATTGATAGAAACTGCCAAGCTGGAGGCAATGATCAATTCACTTGTAAACAGACCAGCTTTGGCTTGTTTCCCTTCAATTGACTATGGAAAGATATTGAATGAAGGGATATTAGCAGCAGCTCCTCCGGGTATGAATAAGGTATGGACAGCTCTTTCAGGATCATGTGCCAATGAGACTGCTTACAAGGCTGCATTTATGTACCAAGAAGCAAAGCACAGGGGATCAATGGACTTCACGAGTGAAGAATTGGCTTCTGTTATG
Organism: Debaryomyces fabryi; assembly: GCF_001447935.2. NCBI lineage: Eukaryota > Fungi > Ascomycota > Pichiomycetes > Serinales > Debaryomycetaceae > Debaryomyces > Debaryomyces fabryi. The sequence continues at coordinate 60,686 of NW_015385473.1, forward strand.
GAAAACAAAGCACCTGGTGCGTCAGAAAAGGTGATTTTATCTTTTGATAAGGGCTTCCATGGAAGACTCTTTGGTTCTTTATCCACTACTAGATCAAAGGCTATTCATAAGTTGGATATTCCAGCGTTCCCATGGCCAAAAGCACCCTTCCCTCAATTGAAGTACCCATTGGAAGAATTTGCCAACGAAAACCATGCAGAAGAAGAACGTTGTCTTGCGATTCTAGAAGATATTATCAAAGAACACCCACCTCATAAGATTGCCGCCATCGTGGTCGAACCAGTCCAATCCGAAGGAGGTGATGTACATGCAACTCGATTCTTCTTCCAAGGATTAAGAGATTTGACTAAGAAGCACGAAATATTAATGATTGTTGATGAAGTCCAAACCGGAGTAGGAGCATCAGGCAAGTTTTGGGCTCATGAACATTGGAATTTATCTGAACCTCCTGAAATGGTTTCCTTTTCGAAGAAGTTTCAGGCTGCAGGCTTCTACTTTAGTGACCCCGAATTACAGCCTAATAAACCTTTCAGACAGTTCAACACCTGGTGTGGTGATCCATCGAAAGCATTGATTGCCAGAAGTATCTATCAAGAAATCTCCAAGAACAACCTTGTGAAGAAAACAGCACAAGTCGGAGACTACTTATACAAGAGCTTGGAAACAGTTTTCTCTAAGTACCCAGACAGAGTCAAGAACTTGAGAGGCAAAAACATGGGTACTTTTATTGCTTGGGATTGTGCAAACCCAGAAGAAAGAAACAAATTATTATTGTCATGCCGTTCCAAAGGTGTTAATATTGGTGGGTGCGGTGAAGTCACCGTTAGATTGAGACCTACGTTAGTTTTCGAAAACAAACATGCTGACGTCTTAATTAATATATTAGAAGACAGCTTAAAAGAGTTATATAAATAAATATTTTTTTAGTAAAAGTAATGAAATTTTGTTTTATTCTAGATCCATTAAACTCATTGTACAAAATCGTCAATTTAGGAATGCGGAACCGTAACACTGATTTTAAATTATTTTGTTGTAAATTACACAAATTATTTCCCAAAGGCTTAATAACAAAAGTTGATCATCAAATATTTTATACTATAGAAGGATAGTAATCATTATTTGCATTTGAGATCGTTTATTCAACCTTTAGTGTATTTTGCTACAATAAAACTTCATTCATACATATAAAAATTGGGCTTCTTAGATTTGCCATAATTCCACTGAACAGAGCAAGTTACCCATTTTTTTGATTCAGATTTTATCTTTCGATTATTTTTAGTATTATAATCCTATTTATGAATCCAACATTTAAGAAAGCTTCCTTATAGGACGGCGTAACATATAAAGATACTTGGCCATTATTACTAATCTTACCGCTATCGGAAATCAATTTAAAGATATAAGGTAAGATGTTAGGGCGATTATTTAAACAGAATCAACCGGGACCTAATCACCATAACTCAAACGGGAATGTCAATTATACAGGCCAAACCGGGGCTAATAATTCTTATGCTAATAGTTATGGTGCAAATCACCAACCCAAGAATGGTCCCATCACCAACCCGAATACGAACTCTTATCAAAATGTAAATACTTTTGAAGATTCATACTCAAGGGAGATTTTATATGGAACGTCCGATGTTCTACAGTTAAAACCGTATCAATTGAATAATAAGTTTTTTCGAATAATAATATCACAGGACGGAGGAAATCTAAGATCAAAGCAGGTATTATACGATTCAGCAGCTCAGAATAACGATAATCCAGGTCACATAGCGAGACCTCCCTCAGTATCAAGAAATAGCAGTTCTAATAATGTAAATAGCAAGAACATTTTGACATCAAAGATATATCATAACGCTAGTGAATTAAATGATTACATGTTTGGATGTGGATTACCCTCAAATGAAACATATAGTACAACTAAAATCCATATTTTACCAACATTGAATAATCTGACTTATGGATCAAATCAGTCTATTCTAATTACAAGGCTTTTTCTGATATCAGATAACAACGAGATACTAGGTCTCAATGACAATTTTGAAGCACAATGGAAACCACGTCCCGCGCTTCCTATCAAGGAAACATCGATTAAAAATTATGCCTTCAATATAGCCCATTCCAGATCTACTAGTACGGATTCTGGCTCAGCAAATAAATCAACCAACGGAATTAACAGTCGATTTTCTATTGGCTTAATTATACCACTTGAATCTGTGAATGATCATCTAAATGATGTTATTTTTAATAATTGGGATGAAATATCGCATTACCTTATAGTATTACAAAAGTTAATCATTAAAAAATTGATATTAACATTGAATAATAGTATGAATGATTTAAGTCTTTCAAGCTTAAGCTTGCAGAATAATTCTCCAAACCATTCTCATATCTATTGCCCTTACATTGTAAACAAGAGAATCCAATTTCCAAGTTATCTTTTGCAGAATGAACTAGACTTGAATAACCAGCTAATAAAATTAATTAAGCTAATTCACTACAATACTAATGTTCCAAAATTAATTAATTCTAATTCATTAATGAGGTCTTCGATGAACGGCTCTTCAAGAGTAAATCCTATGCTTTTTAACTGGATTTCAGAAGTGTTAAATTGGTTACAATTTAAAGATGGAAGATCCATGAATAATGACAATACCCATCAATTGCATAGTAGTTTTAATAACAATTCTCAGTTCCAATATAATAATACTGCTAATGCTTCTAATCCAGTGTCAATCCAAAGTTCCCCAAGCATCAATAATTTCATTCTTTCTCCAAACACAGATACAACAATCACCAAGACATTTTTAGCCAGTTTATTGGCTTTATTAATTCCCTTAAGAAAGCTGTTGACCACGAAACCATTTAGTAATTGTAATGACGGGAGTAATACACGGGAAATAACGAGAGTGATAGTTATGACTGGGAACCCTGTGGTAGCTAAAAAATTGATTTTTATCATAAATGGATTAATCCCTGATAACGAAATGCTTTCAATATTGGATGATTATGAAGACGAAAACTCATATACGCCTGAGAGTTCAAATGATAATAAGCGGGTTGAACATTCAATTGATAAAATACCTGAAAGTAAGAGTGAGGAATTCATAAATGAAGATGCCTTTAGCAATGATTCTCTTGATATACCTTCCTCAGTACAACAGAAACCATTCAGTTCTACAGGTGATATGAACCATATTAACGCATTGGGAGGATCAAAACCTGTGCCTACTATACCAATACCGATCAAATCTTCAACGGCTAGTTCATATAGTTCTTCTGATAATTCGCCAACTCATACCACATTAGTAAAAGGTTGGGAAATACCTCATAAGTCTTCAGCTAGTACTACTACCACACCATTCAAATCCCGAGTCGAAGTAGGCACCAGCGTTATTCCTATTGCTCAAAAAACTCCAGCTAGATCTTCCCTTTCAAAATCATCATCTATGGCTTACTTATCGTCATCCTTAACTTCATCTTTGTCATCTTCCGCATCAAACTATTCATTATCAAAATTAGGAGGAAGCTTCATGGAGAAATGGAAAAATTCATTTTCTAATACCCAACATACAAATCCAAATGTAAACCCATCTAATAACCAGACTAATAACCTGATTGGATTTAATACAGAAAACCATGAGTTTCTTCCTCCTTCTTTGGGTAATCTATCGAAAAGAAATTCCGTCCATTCCTTAAGAACTCCTTCACCAGTTGTTGAGATGGACGATAACCTGTTATATCATAATAATTCAAATATTGGTAATATTCCACATAATTCTTCAAGTTCGACCAAAATGTCTAGAGCACAATCAATGTTTGATTTATATAATAATCACAGCAATAACAAAAGAAATAGTATTGGAATAATTCAAGAAGAAGGAAAGCAGTTACACCTGGGGATTAAGAGATCCAACACAAGCATATATACATCTTCCTTGCATGACTCCTGCAAAATAAAGAATATCAACGACTTTAACAAAGGTGTTATCAAAACTAAATGCTCGGTAATTATGAAAGCTAATGTTTCACTTGGCGGTTCTATTGACAAAACTTTAAATATCAATACCTTAATGGAAAAAAGTGGAGATGAATCTGATAGCTATTATGAGGATGAAAGCACAATAACATCAAGTAGAGTAAACGATACTGCACCGCTTATTAAACACAGACCTTTATTTCCAAATGTTGCTTTTGCAGAAGAATTTCGTCCTGAATTTATTCTTCAGTCGTGCCCAATAAACCCGAAATTAGAGTCGCAGGTGATGACATCGATGAAGAATGATTTATTGTTCTATCAAAATAATTGCCAGTTTGAAAATGTAACTTCACGGTCGGTATTTATAAGTTTAAGAGCGAGGGAAATCAAAATGATCGAAATGAATGTAGGAGAAGCTAGTAGCGGGGGACCCGAAACCAGCCCTAATAGCCAAGCGTCTAGTAATTGTGGAACTCCTTTAGGCTCGCTCCAAGAACCACTAAAACCATCCCTCCAAAGTGCTCTTACAAAAGGTATCAGAAACAACAATACTGATCAAAATGAGAATAGACGGAGCTCTACAACAAGTAATAACACAGCGAGCTATAAGACTATCATTAAGAAAATCTTTAGCCCAACAAGAAACTTGGGTGATAAGGAAGTCATTCACGCAGTAGAGAATACTCTAGACGAAATTAATAAGTTATTTCAATCTTGTTCTAATATTCAGAAGAGTGAAACTATGAGCAAGGATTTTAATGAGAAATTGACTATGTTAATGAGCAATATATTAAGCTAGTTTGATAGACTGTTTAGGTTTCTAGAGGGAGGGTATGCCACTGGTTTTGTGTAATTTGTTCATTTTCATACGAGTAAGTAACTTGATAAAATTTCAAGCATTCAATGGATGTATTATTGAAGTATATATTTAATCGATATAATCTCAATAGATTCGTAATTGTTTTCTTAATAAGGGCTTCCTCAATAACAATACAAAATCTACATTCCTTGGTATTGTATTTACAAGATAATCAAAATAAATAATTGGGGACGGTTTTTTATTCATAGAGGAAAATATTGTCCAATATGTCAGATATGGAAGAATTGGAAGTCAAAACCAAGCAGCATACTCCTCAACTATTTTTAGAATCTGAAGACAAGACGGATGAGGCTAGAGGTACATTTAGTGAACTTCAAGAATGTACATACTCTTCTAAGATCATTGGGTCCTCCGGACAACATGAACATATGACCTGTGATTGTTATGAAAATTGGAATTCAGAGACACAGCAAAATATGGCGTGTGGCGAAGATTCAGATTGTATCAATAGGGTGACTTCAGTCGAATGTAGTAATAAATTCTGTACTTGTGGAAATGACTGTCAAAATCAAAGATTTCAGAAAAAACAATATGCTAATGTAACCGTAATTCAGACGGAATTAAAAGGATACGGTTTGAGGGCCAACGAAAATATTTCAGAATCAAGCTTCATCTACGAATATATAGGTGAGGTGATTGACGAAGAAAGCTTCAGGAAAAGAATGGTTGATTATGATACTATGAAGTTGAAGCATTTTTATTTTATGATGTTAAAAAAAGATTCATTTATTGATGCAACTATGAAAGGTTCATTAGCTCGGTTTTGTAACCATTCATGTAACCCAAATGCATATGTTGATAAATGGGTTGTTGGTGATAAGTTGAGAATGGGTATATTTTCCAAGAGAAATATTCAAAAAGGAGAAGAAATAACCTTCGATTATAATGTTGATAGATATGGTGCACAATCTCAACCATGCTATTGTGGTGAACCAAATTGTATTAAGTGGATGGGTGGAAAAACTCAAACTGATGCTGCGTTATTATTACCGGATGGAATTTCTGAGGCATTAGGTGTTACTCATAAACAGGAAAGACAATGGTTGAAGGAAAATAAGCATCTTAGGTCCAAACAACAGAGCGATGAATCAATTATTAACGAAGCATTCGTTAAATCAATAGAGGTTTCGGCCTTAACTGAGGGTGATGTTTCGAAGGTAATGGGTGCTTTGATGAGAGTCCAGGATTTAAATATAACTCAAAAATTAATACAGAGGATATATTTGACAAACGATGATAATATAAACTCTTCTATTATAAGAGTTCATGGTTATAAGACTTTATCACAAACCATCAAAGCATTCAAGGATGAAGATAATGAACTTATAAGTAAGATTTTAATTATCTTAGCTAAATGGCCGAAAGTGACTCGTAATAAAATTTCATCTTCCCAGATTGAGGACGTTGTTAAAGATATAAATGCTAATAGTAATGACGACAACTTGAAAAAGTTGTCATCAGATCTACTTGCTGAATGGGGCAAGTTACAAATGGCGTATAGAATTCCCAAGAATGTTGGAAACGATAAAGGGTCCAACTCGCCTGCATTGTACGGTAGAAATGCAAGATCAAGATCTAGATCTAGATCACCAGATAGAGGAAAATCCTCTGAACCGCAGCATGTGGAAACTGACGAGACATTACCAGATGGTTGGCAAACTGCATTTGACCCTAATACTCAAACCAATTATTATTATCATGCTGAGCTAGGACTTTCTAAATGGGAAAGGCCAACTAAGGAAGTTCCAAAGGGCCCGAAGGGCCCAAAACCTATTCTTTACAATGAGCCAGCGAAAAGACCAATTCTGGGAAGCAATGGAAGGAATTACAATGAGGAGGAACTTGCAAGGAGAGAAGAAGAAAGGTTGAAAAAAGAAAAGGAGGAACAATTCAGAGAAATTCAACAAAAAGAAAGACTTTTGCAGGAATTGATTCTTCAATCCCAGAAGGAGCTAGAGGAGAAAAAATCGCTCGAAGAGAAGACAAAACTAGAGAAACTTGAGAAAGAAAAAGAAAGACAAGCCCTTAAACGTAAGAAGCTCAAAAAATCTAAGTCATCTATACCTCCAGCGCCACCAGTACCAATTGAAACGCAATGGACTAAAACTTTTGCTAAACATGTTCCTAACTTCCTTAAAAAATATGAAGCAGAGATTGGTAGGGATAATATCAAAGGATGTGCGAAGGAGTTAGTAAAAACGTTGGTAGCTAAAGAAATGAAAAAGCATTCAGATACTAAACCTCCTAAAGAGTTAGATAATGCAAAATTAAAAAAAATTAAAGAATACTCGAAGATGTTCATGGAAAAGTTTTTAATTAAATATAGATCCAAGCATGATAAGAAGAGAAATCACGATGAAGAAAATGGAGGAACTAAGAGGGTAAAAGCAGATGTCGAGTAGGTTATTAAAATTGTATAATTCGTATGTATTATAGTAACAATGAAAATAAATGATATTTTGTAAAATATTTTGTATATTTTCTATATGATAAATAAATAACGACAGAATTTGTCATGCTATTGGCTCTCCAACCAAAAGAAAAGCGCAAAATGAATGGTATCTAATGTACATGAAAAGGTTTGACTTTGCTGATCTATTTGAATAATGAATGGTCTTCTAATAAGTTTGGCAAGTTGTGAATAGATTCATCACCGTAGATAATTTGATAAGTAGCTTCAAATAATGGGAATTGATCAGTCTTACCAACATTACATAATAATTCGTGGACTTCCTTCGCAGTGATAATACCTTGAGAAGATTGACCATTCAATAATTTCTTTTCCGCTTCTTGGGCAGACTCTCCCGTTTTAGACATATGTCTACCAACCTTAACATTTCTACCACCAGAGCATGTAGTGATTAAATCGGCAACACCAGCGGATTCGTGAGTGAAAGTAGTTGGCTTTGAATCTGGGAAGAACATATTCGAGAACTTGATGGTTTCGATTAAACCAACTCTCATAATAGCTGATTTAGCATTATCACCCCAGCCTAATCCTTCTACAAATCCGACAGCAATGGCAACAATGTTTTTCAAGGCACCGGCAACGGAAACACCTGCAACATCCTCAATGACATTAACATGGAAGTATGGTCTGTGGAATGCTTCTTTCAAAACTACTCTGTCGATATCTTTACCTGCACCTTTATAGTCCGTTGGAATGTTGTACGCAACTGTGGTTTCAGACCACTTGCATCTGGCAACTTCAGGAGCTAAGTTAGCACCAGATAAAGCACCACACTCAATTCCTAAGTTTTCAGTGATGTAAGTTGATAACAATTTACAACCGTCTGGGGTAACTTCTAACCCTTTCAAACAAGAAATTGCTCTGGTGGTTGGCTTCAATGTACCTTTCAATTGCTTA